>NC_077227.1:60713921-60856421 GCF_027887165.1 Monodelphis domestica
CCTAGTTTATCATTGTGGTAATCAACAATGAACTCAACACTCCAGTTGAAGTTGCTGAGTAGAGCAGAGTATCTATCTATACTTAATCAAATAAACATTTATTAAACATTTACTTTTTGCCAGGCACTGTGCTAAGCTCTTGAGATACAAAAAGAGGCAAAAGAGAGTCCCAGCCCTCAAGAAGCTTACAATCTAAAAGGAGAGACAATAAAAAATAAGTTATATATAGGATGTGCTAGTGCTCATCCTTCATTTTCAAAGAGGTCCAATGACATCACAGGGTGCTTTCTTGAGTTGTGTGTGAGTTGGATTTAAATGAAGCAGAGTTGCACACAGTCATGGGCCTCCCTCATTTTCTCTTCCAGAATCATCAAAGTCCACTGGCAAGACAAAAGTCAGGACGACTGGTGATGGTCCAGGATGTGGTGGATGGCTTCTTTGATGTATGACCAGATTCTAATAGCTGCATGGCTCCTGATTTGGCCACCTTCCTGGTGTTGAATCACATTGTTCTCAGCCACCCATTCTGTCAGGGTAAGTCTTCACATGCTTGGAGTAGACATCCCCTAACTCACTGATGGGTTTGAGGTCTGTTGGTTACCTCCAACCTGGTTTAGCTCATCTGCTGAAAACAGTTCTACAGAGGTGTGTCTGCTATGAGTGCTATAGTTTTTTGGAGCCACAGGGGAGAATTGAGTAAAAGGTGGACACCACAGTTATATAAACAGCCCTGACGAAAGGGCTCAGCAAGTCCTTACAAAGAAGATCCTAGCCTTTCCTGAAAACATTTCTATAGAATAAACAGGTAATAATTAAAAGAGTGAAAGTCCTGGAATTAAGGGCAGTTAGGGAAACCTTCTTGTAGAAGGCAGAACTTTAGTTGGGACTTAAAGGAAACCATAGAGATCAGCAGATAGAACATTCTAGGTATGGGGGACAACCAGAGAAAAGACCTGGAGCAGAGAAATGGAGTGTCTTGCTCTTGGAGCAAGAAAGAAGCCAATGTCACTGGATCAAGGAGTACCTGCTGGGAGTATGGTATAATAAGACT
This sequence comes from Monodelphis domestica, assembly GCF_027887165.1. Lineage (NCBI taxonomy): Eukaryota > Metazoa > Chordata > Mammalia > Didelphimorphia > Didelphidae > Monodelphis > Monodelphis domestica. The sequence goes on from NC_077227.1 coordinate 60,714,973, forward strand.
GAAATGGTAGGAAGGAGCTAGGTTAGGAAGAGCTTTGAATGGCAAATAGAGCATTTTGTATTTGCTCCTGGAGGTAAGAGGGAGGCACTATAGTTTACTGAGTAAGAAGGGTATCATGATGGGTTATGAAGTTTAGAATAATCACTTTAGTGACTGAGTAGAGTTTTGGATTGGAATGGGGAGAGACTTGAAGTGGACTGATCCACCAGCAGGCCAATTACAATAGTCCAGATGATAGGAAAAGAGCCTGGACCAGAGTCATGGCATTGTCAGAGTACAGAAGGGGGGAAATTTGAGGGATGCTTTGAAGGCAGAATCAATAGGCCTTGGAAATACCTTGGATATGGAGGGTGAGAGATAGTGAGGCATTCAGGACAACTCCTAGGTTGTGAGTCTGAGGGACTGGGAGGATGTTATCACCCTCTATGATAATAGGGAAGCTAAGAGGAGGGGGCTATAATTCAAACTCAATTCAATAAGCATTTGTCAAATGCCAACTGTATACCAGGCATAAGGCTGGGCATGAGAGATGCAAAGACAAAAACGAACCAGATTTTGGGAACTTATATTCTAATGAGGAAGAATAAGAGAGAAGGTAAAGAATTAAAAAAAAAAGGAAGATTAATCTTCATGAGTTCAAATCTGGCCTCAAACACTTTACTAATTGTGTGACCTTGGGCAAGTTACTTAATACCAATTGCCTAGCCCTTATCCATCTTCTGCCTTAGAATCAATTCTAAAACAGAAAGTATGGGTATTCTTTTACAAAGAAAAATAGATTAATAAATGCATGTATGATATGACATGTGGCATCAAAGTAGAAATTTCAGCTTTTCAAAGGACTTTGTCATTCATGATCCTAGTTAGCCCTCAAAACATTTGACTGTGTCTTCCTTTTTTTTGTAACACCATTAATGAGCATAGTACAAGGTACATGCTAGGTACTTAATGAATGCTAGTCATGACTGCTGATCCACTTGTTTGTGAGAAGGACTTATCATATAGAGGCAGAGAAGGCAAATTCTTCCTTGCCTGAAAAGATTCCTTTGTCCCAACAATTATGATTGCCTGAAATTTCACCATTAAAGCTTCCTCTCTTTAATTTAAGGTTCTCATTTCTATTAATATGCAAATTCTCCTGAAAAGGATAAAAAAAGTCAACTGAAAAGAACAAAGGATTGATAAGCATTTCCAATTGTCTGATGAACAGCTCTATTTGGATGTCACTAAGGTTTCTCAAACTCAACCAGTCCCCAACTGCACTCATTATCTTTTCCCCTAAGTCACTCCTTTTAATATCCCTGTTTCTGTCAAATACACCACCATTTTTCTGAGTCACTCAGGGTCACAATTTAGCCCTCATCCTATACTTGACTCTTCCCTCAAAGTCTGCCCCCCATGTCCAATCAGTTGTCAGATCTGGTCTTTCACAACTCTCAGATTTGTCCTTTTCTTTCCATTCAGTCCAGCCTTGTAACAGTCTCTAAGTGATCTCTTTGCCTCCACCCTCCCCTCTCTCTAATTCATCCTCTCCAAGATTGCCAGCTGATTCCTAAAATGCTTACCATATGACTCCCCTGCTCATGAAGCTTCAATGGCACCTGGTTGCCCCCAGGATAAAATACAATGTCTCTGTCTGGCACTTAATGCCTTTTACAATCTGCCTCCAAGCTAGCTTTCAGGCTGATTACATGTCACTCTCCCTCACATACTACCTTCCAAACAAACTGATTTCGTCTTTACTGTATGTAACATTACATCTCCTGGCTTCAAGCCTTTGTTCAAGCTCCTGGTCCATTCATGAAAGGTTCTCTCTCCTCACCTCCCTCTCTTGGAATCTTCATTTTCCTTCAAGGCTCCATCTTATATAAGATCTTTCTTGATTTCTCCAGTTTGCTCCTCCAGTCTCAGAATTGTCTGGTGTTTATTTTATATAAATTTTATTGTATTTATTTGTTGTTATTGTTTTTTTTTAATCCTTACCTTCCTTATTAGAATCGACACTAAGAATTGGTTCTAAGGCAGAAGAGTGGTGAGGACTAGGCAGCTGGGGTTAAGTTCAGGGTCACACAGAAAGTACCTGAGGCCAGATTTGAATTCATGTTGTATTTATCTGTGTAGCCCCTTTCCGTAACACTTTCCACTTTTTTTATGTCCTTCCTTTCAGGTATACTTCACCATGAGCCTCTTGTCATCCTCAAATGACACTCGTATTCTTCTATGTCATTTTCTCTGGCCGACTCTCATTCATGGGATATTCTCTCTCCTTACCTCTGCCTACTGATTTTTCTGACTTTCTTCATGTCACAGCTAAAATCCTACCTCCTACAGGAAATCTTTCCCAATCTCTCTTCTTTTTAAACTCTTACCTTCTGTCTTAAAATCAATACTGTGTATTGGTTCCAAGGCAGAAGAGCTGTAAGAGCTATGCAATCAGGGTTAAGTGACTTTTCCAGGGTTGTACAATTAGTAGTGTCTGAGACTAGATTTGAACTCATGAAGATGAGTCTTTTTTTAAAACCTTTAACTTCTATTTCTGTTTTATAGATTTTTTTATATTTAATGTTATAATTTTTGTATTGAATTTTAGAAATTTCATAATTGATACTAAGCAGTAGTTCTAAGGTAGAAAAGTGGTAAAGGGTAGGCAACTGAGTAACTTGGGTTGTACTGTTAGGAAGTGCCTGAAAACAGATTTGAACTGAGGACCTCCTATCTCTAAGCCTGTCTTTTTATTTCTAAAATTTATCCATTGATGCATTTGTCCATCTATTTATCTATCTAACCATCTACCTATTTTTCCACCCATCTATCCACTTATCATTTATCTATCCATTCATCAGTATATGTATCTATATAAATATCTATCACTATCATCTATATATCCATCCATCTATCTATTGATCTATCTATCTATCCATCTATCTCTATATATATCTATCAATCTATCCATCCATTCATCTCTCCATCTGTCTATCTATCCATCCATTCATCTCTCCATCTATCTCTCCATCTATCTATCTATCTATCTATCTATCTATCTATCTATCTATCTATCTATCTATCCATTGAACTATCTATCTACCTAAATATCTATCTAGCTGTCTGACTGCCTGTGACGGACTGTCTACCTGTTTGTCTATCTATTTCTCTGACAGAATGAGACTTCATCCTAGGATTTTAATAATGTTCAGATCTCCCAATTCTGAAACGCCCTCCACCTAGGCAGCTAAGCAAATGAGATAAACCACTTGGCAATGTGGAACAGTAGACAGAATGTTGTTCTGGAGTCAGGAAGACTTGGATTCCAATCCTACCTCAGACATCTATTTGATGTGTAACTCAGGGCTAGTGGTTTGGCCACATTTCACATGAGCCTCAGATTTCTTATGTATAAAATAAAGAGTTTGAATTGAATGACCTGGAAAGGTGTTTCTAGCTCTGATCTTGTTCATCTACATTATTAGGAATTCTGCAGTGCAGAGGATATAGCACTTGACTTAGAGAAAGAAAAGACAAGTTCAAATTTTGCCTCACATACTTGCTAGCTAGTTGGCCCAGGGCAAATAATTTAAATTCTTTGAGCCTCAGCTTTTACCTCTGTAAAATGGGGATTATGAGTCTATCTCTCTACTCAGGGCTGTTGTGAGAATCAGATGAGATAACCTATGGAAGGCACTTGGCAAACTAACTCTTAGTCCTGCAGTTAATTGGGGCCCTGAAATATTAAGTGACTTGCAGTTGATCACACAGTTAGTATATCAGAGCTAGGATTTGTATTGAGACTTCCTGATTCCAAGGCTGCGCCTCTCTCCACTAGGACACACTGCTCTTTCATGCTATTTTACAGATTAGAAACAGAGGCAGAAAAATAGCAGATTTCATTTCATCAGGGCAGAGTTAAAGATGGCAAGTACAGATCCAGAAATTCTCTAGTAGTCTCAGAGAGTAGGACCAACCATCTCCCAGAGTTCTCCCTCCATACCATGCAGACCATCTCAGTAGGACCCTGACTATACCAGAACAGAGCCAGCCAAGCCAGTGAGTGAGACTCAGCCATGGTGACAGTCACTCAAAGGAATTTAACTTGGTGTTGAAATGAAAATAGTTTCCCCAATTAGCAAGCTCACAGGAAGAAAAACACATTTTGTTGTTTTCCATCCTTGGCTCCTCTCTCCTATTATGATGGTGATTGAAAACCCAACCTCATTCACAGCCGCCTCCTCATTGGTTACATCTTGCCAGGGCCCCAGCAGCCCAAGGAAAGATTTCACTCTGCAGATTCTGGGCAAACCCTTCCCTGGCACTGCTGGAGCCTGCATGCCTTCTTCCATGCCAAGAGTTCAATTCCACATCTGAAAAACTGTTAACCCTCAAGCCATAAAGGAGGAATTGAACCTCATTCTTTGGTTTTAACTTTTTAAAACCCTTCTCCCACCCCCTCCACTTCAAACTCAATTCCCCAAAGCTTAGTACTGCTAGATGCTGCAGATAGAAGGGGAATACTGCAATGTTACTGTTATTATATAGTTATATTATATAATTATATAACTGGCCTTGGAGTAGGGAAGACCTGGTTCCAGTCTCATGCCTCACACTTATTGTCTGGATAAGCATAGGCAAGTCCCTTAATCTCCCAGATGTCCAAGGAAACGCTTTAAAGAAAGGGTTCTCAATCTGAGGTTCCCAGGAGTGCGTAGATAAACTTCAAGTGCTCTATGAATTTAGATGGGAAAACCTTTCATCTTTATTTCAATATATAGTTATCCCTACCACCACATTGTGGGGATTAGGCATGGGGTACCCCCATGATTTGGGAAATCTGTCCAAAATATTTGGCCCTCCCTTTGTTCCAGAGAAGAAGTCTGATTTTTTTAATTTTTGTTTTATTGGGTGTTTACAATACTTCATTGCAAAATTTGGGTTAAGTTTGCATCTATGAGCTTCTAAACTTTTTTCTGTCATCTGCTGGCCTTTGCCTGTCATCTGAAACTTCAAAACTCCCCCCTAAAATTCCCATTTAATTTCTTATGCTGACCTGCAACATATTGAAACAGTGATGGGGGAAATCATGATGTGGAAAGAATAATCATAATTTGTTTCTTTTATAATCCAATGTATTTTAATTTCTACATTTAAAAAGATTATTTATTGGAGGACTCTATGGACTTCACAAGGATGGCAAAGGGCTCCATAACACACACACACACACACACACACACACACACACACACACACATACACACACAGAGAGAGAGAGAGAGAGAGAGAGACAGAGAGAGAGAGAGAGAGACAGAGACAGAGAGACAGAGACAGAGAGACAGAGACAGAGAGAGACAGAGAGACAGAGAGAGACAAAGAGAGAGAGAGACAGAGAGAGACAAAGAGACAGAGACAGAGAGAGACAGAGACAGAGAGAGAGAGACAGAGAGAGAGAGAGACAGAGAGAGACAGAGAGAGAGAGAGAGAGAGAGAGAGAGAGAGAGAGAGAGAGAGAGAGAGAGAGAGAGAGAGAGAGAGACAAGTCTAATCTAGAGAAATAAGTTAGAGACAGCTTTTGGTGAAGGAATTTCTACAGCCAAACAGGAGCTCCTTAATCTGATGATGACATGGCTAGATCCAAAAAGATGTGAATAAATTACCAGGAGAAAAAAAAAACTAAATGGGGATGGGGCAGAGAATTATACAAAGATGAGTGAGAGAGATCAATGTGGAGGGAAGGATCAAGAAAATTTACATGAAAAGTATGAGGATAAAAATATGACTCCTTTCACCTGGGAGAAGAGGATAAGTGTGAGGGACAAAAGACATGGGGAAGGCTTCAAGACATCTGAGCTGGGGCTAGAAGTCAGGAAGAGGAAAAGAAATGAGGGGAGTGTATTCCAGTCAAGAGGGAAGGTGTGAGCAAACCCATGGAGATGGGAGAAAACCATACAAGTGAAGGACATGGAGAATAGGACACTTAGAACAGACCAAAGAGGAATCAATGACTCCATTTTGGGAGATGAATTGCTTTCACTAAACTTTTCCCTGGGCATGTAGGAGAGCTTGTGTATCACATAACGCTTTTGTTCTGGACCTCTCTAGTGTCCTTATGATGTAATTTTATGCCATCCCCCTCATAGGCCTTAACCTCCCCAAGGGCAGGGACTGATCTTAACTTGGTGCTTCCTCTGAGAGCCTAGCACTGTGCCCTGCTGACTGTAAGAGCTTAATAAACATAGCCTGCTGTTGCTACAATTCCTTGTTACCTATCGTGCTGTATTAAGAGGGAAGAAAAACAACACAATGTATTAGAATGACTCAAGGGGCGATTTAGTTTGTATAAGTGATACTGTTAATATATTCACCAATGGGTCCTTGAGGAGCATTATTCCTTTTGTAGGCCATTCATTTTGGACCAAATTTTCACTTGAGGCATTATATATCATCAAGAATGCACAGGCAGGTTTCTCCATCTATGCCTCTGGTGGTTAGCATGCATCAACAGGAATAAGTTTGGGGAATAATTATTTACAGGCGCAAGCATTTCACCCAAATGTTTATATTAAATTGACCTCTTCTACTGCTCTTGAAAATAAGAATTCTGCAGAAAACAGTAGATCTCAATGAGATCCATTGAAATAATGATTGTGAAATCCTTTGAGGGGAAATAAAGTTCCATGCACATGGAAAATGTATTATTATTGCTATTAATAATAGTTAATATTAGGTCCTGCTTCCATATCAGTGTGGAGTGATATTCCTCAGCAAAATCAAAACTGCAGTTAAAGAGAAGAAAAAGAAGGAAATCTCCAAAGTGAGTTAGTCAACAGGCATTTATTAAGTGTCTAATGTGGGTCAAGCACTGGGCTAAGCACTGAAGATCATCGTTGCTGTTTGTCCTTCGTTTTTAAAGAAGAGTGATGATATTAGAGGGTGATGTCTTGACTTTTATGAGAGTTAGATTTAAGTAAGGCAGAGTCACATGAAGTCATCAGCCTCATTCTTTCTTCGAGTCCTTAAAGTCCAGTGGCAAGACAAAAGTCAAGAGAACTGATAATGGCCCAGGATGCAGTGGATGAGCTTGATATCTTTGATGTCTGACTAAGCTCTAGGTACTCCTCAGCACCTGCTTCAGCCACCTGAATGATGTTGGAACAAATTATTCTCAACTGCCCATTCCACTGACAGATGAAAATAACCTGGTTTAGCTGGTCTGCTGAGATGGTTTTACCAGGATGTGGTTACAGTTTCTTAGAGCCACAGGTGATAGTTGGGTGAAAGGTGGACACCAAAGGTGGATGAGCAGACTTCAAATGGGCTCTATAAGCCCTCATGCTAGAAGTGTTATCTTCCTTAAATACCACAAAGGTCTTGCTCAAGCACAAAGAAACACAAAACCCAGTCTCCGTTTTTATTCTCTAGAAGCTCATGATTTAATCAGGGAGACAGCATGCAAAAAACTACCTTCAAATAAGCTATAGGTATAGCATAAATTGGACAGGAGTTTGGGAAAAGCACCTTGCAAAAAAGTGGGATTTTAAATAATTATATTTTTATTTTTAAATCCTTACCTTCTGCCTTAGAATCAATATTATGTACTGGTTCTAAGACAGAAGAACAGTAAGGGCTAGGCAATGGGGGTTGAGTGACTTGCCCCAGGATCACACAACTAGGAAGTGTCTGAGGCCAGATTCAAACCTAGGACCTCCTGTCTCTAGGCTTGGCTCTCAATCCACTGAGCTACCCAGCTGTCCCAAAAGGTGGAATTTTAGCTGAGAGGAGAAGGAAGCTAATAGGTGGAGATGAAAAGGGAAAGCATTCCAGGCAGGAGGCACAGCCAGTGAAAATACATGAATAGGGAGTCTCAAATATGTAGGCCCTCAGAGAGGTAATGGAGCATACTGGGAAGAAATCAGAAGCGGACAGTAAGAGACTTGTTTTTAGATCCCAGACCAGCTCCTGAACATATTGCTTTTGGAAAATCATTTATCTTTTAGAGGTAAAACTTCTGAAAAATAACTGGCTCCATCGAGATGATCTATAAGACCTAATCCAGCTCTACATTTCTGGTACAATTCTTCATCTTGATCTCTACAGGATACCATGAAGGTTGATATCTGTCCTCATCTATAAGACTTAGAAGAGCACTATATACAGAGCAGCAGTTTTTATAAAGGTGATTTTTTTTCTACTTAAATTATTACTCTGATTGAAAAAGCAAGGATTTGTGTTGTTTTTTAAACCTTTATCTTCTGTTTTAGAATCAATACTAAGTAATGGTTCTCAGGTAGAAGAGTGGTAAGAGCTAGGCAATCAGGAGTAAGTGACTTGGCAAGGGTCACACAGCTAGGAAACATCTGAGGCCAGATTTGAACTGAAGTCCTCCCAACTCCAGGCTTGGCACTCTATCCACTGCACAACCTAGCTGCCCCTACAAGGGAGATTTCATATAAGAGGTCTGAGCTGGTAATTACTATTTAAAGCCCTTGCTAAGAAGCTGCCTGTGAGTTCGTTTGCAAGGCTACTTCTAAGAACTATAGCCCTGTCCTTTCCAAAGTATTGTTTCTCTGATCAAGGTCAGAGTGGACTATGGCTATATATTGTAATTTTAGGCATGCTACCTCCCTGCATGGACACAGTTCAATCCTTCCTTGGTTTGTGAATTTGGAAAGATTCTTTAATATAAAGTAAAGAGCACACTGTAGTGGAGAGAGCTCTGGAGTAGAAAGAGTAAGAAATTCTGAGTTTAATCATCAGTTCCTTTACTTATGGTTAGGTAACCTTGGGCACCCATTTTTTGAACTTCTGTCTTCTGATTTGTGACACGGAGACCTGCCTTGCCTATCTTCTCTAGGTAGTTGTAAAGCTGAAATGAGAGAATATATACATGAGCTTTATCTGTCTTCCCTTTTCTAGCTCAGCTTCTTGATGTCTACTTCCTCTCTTCTCGCTCCTCAACCATTTATAATCTAGATGAAGCAGATATCTCCAAAGTTATCAAATAATGTTCTCTTAATTATTGAATCTAAAAGCCTTTTCCCACTTCTACTTCTTGCCTTTTTGCGTCATGCACTGTTGACTGTCTTCTCCTCATGAATGCTCTCTCCTCCCTGAATTTTAAGCAGTTAGGCCATACAGTATAGAGAAGATTAGATAAAGTCAAGAAGCCCTGAGTTCAAAATCCAGGTTTAGACACTATCTCTGTGACCCTGGGTAAGCCATTTACCTCCTCTCTACTTCAATTTCCTTAACTGTAAAATGGGGATCATGATAACACCTACATCCTAAGGCTGTTGTGAGGATCAAAAGAGAAAATCTTCATAAAGCACTGAGCAGTGTTTTATGTGTGCTTCATAAAACACACATTAGGCACTTATTGGGGTATATGGAATACTCAGGGAGGACAAGCACTTCTGGCATGAGGACTTGCCAAACATTTTCGGGGCTGCTCATTCACCTTTGAGGTACTTCTTCACCCAAATCTCACCTATGGTTCAAAAATAAATGTAGCATGAGGAGTGGCTACACTGGTAAAACTCTTGGCAGATAGGCCATTGAGGTTAACTGACAGGCCTCAAATTCATTGATGAATTGGGAGATGTCTACCCCAAGCACATGAATAAACTTCCCCCCAAAAGAATTGGTAGATGAGAACAGTCTGTTCCAATGGCCATGAAGGCAGCTGAAGCAGGCATTGGAGAGTGCTTAGATCTTGCTCAGACATCATAGATGCCAAGGTCATCCATTGCGTCCTGGGGCATCTCCACTCATCTTAACTTGTCTTGTCATTTGACTTGGATGACTCTAGAAGAGAGAGGCTGACTACTTTGGGCAACTCTGCCTCACTTAAATCCAATTCATGGCACTAATCAAGATATTACCCTGGTGATGTCATTGGCCCTCTTTAAAAATGAAGGATGAACAACTAAGGCACTTAATAAATGTTCATTCTCTTTCTCTTCCCATTTTACATGGCTCTGAGCTCTCTTTTGGTCCTACTCCTACCTATATAATGGTTCCTTTTTATTTTATTTTTTGCTGGATCTTCACTAATGTTATATCCACTAACTGTAGGCATCCCTCCTGGTTCTCCTCACTTTTTCTCACTGTAAAACACTTAGTGTTCTCATTGGTTCCCGCAAGCTCAAATACTATCTTTAGGCAAATAATCCCCAAATATATTTACCCAGTCCTAATGCCTCTCCTGAGTTCCAGTCCCACATTCTTGGACATCTCTGGTTGAATATACCAAAGTCATCTCAAACTCAATAGTTTACATGAAAACTCTTATCTTTACCCCAAACCCACTCCTCTTTGGAACTTCACAGTTATGGTTGGGGGATCAATATCCTTTCATTGACTCAAACTTACAACTTTGGTGTCATCCTCAATCTCTCTTCCTCTCACTAGCTCCAAATATCCATTCACCAAATCTTATGATGTATTTCGCTTCAACATCTCTTCTAAAAATTCCTTTATCTCTACTCACACATCTAGTAGTAGTCTCTCGGTAACCAAGGATGATGATTGTCTTTGTGTGTTTTCATCTGTGATGTAGATGAGTGTGCACATAAACACTTGTGTGTGAAGGAGATTTAAGTGGAAAAGTCGATGCACAGAGACAGTCCCACTCTCTCGGCTTTGGAAGCTTGGGTCCATTGGCACGGAAAGTCGTTACACCTGGAGACTTCCTCAGCTGTATTGGATGGCCATGTTGTCTTTTGTGCTCCAACATGCTCTAATCACTCCACAGTGCTTTGCTGCGTCGCCCTCTCAGCCGTTGAAACTTCTTATTGGTTTCTTCCGTCTGTTTGGCCAAAGCAGTCTTCATATGCTGGGTGAGCAAAGCCCTAGTTCACCAGGGGTCGACAACCGGATGGCTACCCTCACAAGATTTAACCGGCCTGTCAAAGTCGTTGCCCGGGGTATGGCCGCTGCCGCATGCTAGCAGCTACTAGGAGCCACAAGTGAGAGCTGGGTGTCAGGTGAGGGTCAGAGGTTGGAGAGCTGCCCTAGGAGAGCATGACAGTGTTATACGAGTCCCAAAGTGGCGGCAACATTTTCATTGATGGGGAAAACAGTTTGTTACAGAAATACTAGGTCTTCTTCACTTTCTGTCTGCTTGTTATTCTCCTTATAATTTCATATTTAAATGTTCACTTAGCTTAAGTTTGTCTCAGCAAACTTTTTATGAATTGTTTTTCCTTTCACTGTCTCTCACTATTCATGAAATATTGCTGCTCATAATTTTCTATCATAATACTCTATAAAATTATACAAATTACTTTATATTCTAACTCTTGCTCATGACTGAAATATCTCTCTACTTGTAATGGTGATAAATGTTTGTTTTCTGTGGTCTTTTCCATTCTTTGGATGCCCTCCCTCTGTACTTCTATCTCTTGGAATATCTGGCTTTCTTAAGACTCAGGTCTTCATGTATCATCTCTTCCAGGAAATATTTCCTGTTCTTCCTCCTACACTCAGTTGCTAATACCATCTTCCTTAGTTCTTTTCCATATACTCTTTATTTATTTAACCCTTTCCTTCCATCTTATAACCCATATCATGTAGCAGTTCCAAAGCAGAAGAGTGGTAAGAGCTAGGCAATGGGGATTAAATGATTTGGCCAGTCACACATCTAGGAAGTGTTTGAGGTCAGATTTGAACCCCATATCTCTGATCTCTAGACCTAGCTCTCAATCCGCTGAGCCAACTAGCTGCCTCTCATATTTATTTTATATATTTGTTATCATATATGTATGGTATCTCATATATATATGTATGTATGTATCTCCCCCATTAGAATGTAAATTCCTTATTGGGGGCTTTTATTTTTCCGTTCATACACAGTATTCTATGTGCAGTTTCTGGCACATAGTAAGCACTTAGTAAAAGTTTACTAATTGAATTTTTCTGTAATTTAATTGGAGTGACTAATCTCTTTAATGATTGTGATCATAACTCATTTACATTCCTGTCCATGTCCAATTCTCACCTCCTGTAAGTCCTTTACAAAGGTGTTCTATGGAATGTCCCAGTGTTCTATGGAATTTCCTCTAGTTACTTGATATCACATTGATACCAGTGGAGTACATGAGCTATTGAACATTTATTTATTCCTGACTCCTACCATAAAATCTTTCCTCATTATACATTTCTATAATGACATCATGCCACATCCTCTGCATTGTTCTTTGGTAATATGTTGCAACTTTCTTGAGTCCACCATGAAAGTTTCCATTGTCTCTGGGTTTAATTTACCATCATTATTCATAAGAGCAGAGACTGTAATAGTCTATCACTTGAAGAGTTGATTTTCATTGGTTAAACTTCTATAGAAAATGCTTATAGTCTATATCAATGTCCATTCCTTGATCCATTTCCTTTTTATGTCAACAATAGATCAGTATAGAGGCAGCTGTTGCTTAGTGGTTAGAGCACTGGTCTCAAATTAGGAAAACCCAAGCTTAAATCCAGCCTGAGACACTTCCTAGCTATGTTACATTGGGCAATTCACTTAATTTTTGTATACCAAGAGGCAGGTAAGTAACTCATTGGATGGGGAAAGTCATGTAACCTCTGATCATGTAACAAAAGGGATCCACTGTTGAAGAAAATGGCAAACCACTCCAATATCCTTACCAAGAAACCCCATAGAGAGCTGTGATCAATGGAGTCATGAAGTGTTAGACACAAATGATCAACAACAACAAACCGCTTACTAAACTATATAGGATTGGAGTAGTATACTTTGTGTATCTTATCTTGTTATTTTCTTTTTCTTAGTCTACCTTGGTATTGATTTTGATATTTGTTCCAAGTCAATGATCTTACTCTACAAAGAGAGAAGAATCTGAGTTAAGTTTTCTATCAGTCATTAGTTATATCCTGCCTATTAAGATAGAGTCATCGTCACATTTTGGGTATTATTTTGTATCTAGTATGTTCTAGTTCTCCTTTCTTTTCTATTCTTGGAAGTATTTATAACATAAAAACATGAAGCTTTTATATATCTATATGCCTTTATTCTCTCTTGCTTTTTAGTCCCGATCCATGTTTTGCAACATTTTTTGGTAATTATTGCCCATCCCTGTGCTCATGACTTTAGACCAGATAAAACATGAGAAAGGCCTAAACTATGACTGTAGCCATTGGAAAGGAGAGTGAACAGATAACTTTCTTTTTGGTCTGAGCTTGTGATTTTATTGATTAGGAAGTCCTGGTATGGAGATGTTCTCTATTAATGTAAATAGACAACTTGTGTATATTTAAAAGTCTTTAAACTTAAAAGAATTTATAAAAAATCTTACAAAGTTGTTTTGGAAAATGAGAGGATAAGTGATAGGCCAATCTATAGTCACAAGGCTAACTTGTGTTGAGAAATAATACTAGATTGCCTGGATCCTCAGATGGTACTCTATTCATTATACCACTATTTCTCTCTTTTTGTCTCTGTCTCTGTCTTTGTCTTTTCCTATCTATCATCTATCTATCTATCTATCTATCTATCTATCTATCTATCTATCTATCTATCTGTCTGTCTCTGTCTGTCTATCTGTCTATCTATCTATCTAACTCTCTCTCTCTCTCTGTGTCTGCTTTCATGTATTTCACTTTCTTGCTCTTCCCTTTCTCATTCTTGAAACATTTCTTCTATGAAAAAGTCACGAAACAAGTACTAAGCCATCAGGAATGTCCCAATGACACTCTGAGTAATATGTCTTCCACCATTCTGGGACTTCAAGTTAGCAATTCACACAGTCTGCACTCCATATGTCTAGAGGGAAACCCAAGGGAAATGCATTCATGTTGTTTACACTATTATTTCAAAATATTTTTTAAAATCTGCTCTTTAGCATGAAGACATTCTGAAATTGGGGTGGGGGAAGAAGACTTGGCATTGGTGAAATGCACATGGCAGCAAAGTGTTAAGGAGAAAGAGTGATCATTTGGAAACAATCAACCTACCTATTAAGTATAAAAGCTTGTAGTCAGAGAAGGATCTGTCAATGAAAGAATAATACTGATGGGAAACCTACTGGATGTATTTTCTAATATGAAGGAGTTAGATTTTTTGACTATTAGAAATCATCTAGCATAATCTGTTCATTCTAAAGACAAAGGAACTGACAGGGAGACAGAGATGTTTCCAAGTTAAAAAGTGGCACAGATAGGACTAGACCTTTGGTTTCCCAACTCCCCATCCGGTGTATATTCCACTAACCTACAATTCCCTATGATGTAGGAATCATAGAAAGAGTATTAGAATACATATGTATTATAAACCATCACCACCAACAAGATATATCAATCTTTGGCCCTAAATATTTGTGATAATGAGGGCAGGCACATAGACTATTAGGGCTGGAAGGGGTGTTCCAAACTATTTGTAAATTAAGAAGCTCTCAAAAGGTAAGATGGTCATTCCACTTATGGCCATTCTATCTATGACCCATATTTCTTTGGACAAGTAATAGGTTTTCTCTAGGTCTCAGTTTCTTTTTCTGTAAAATGTGGGGCTTTAGAGTAGATGATCTTTAGGGTCTCCTTGAACTCAAAGCCCATGGTCCTACAATTATGATCAGGTGATATCTAACTCTAATATCTAAGACAGACGGAGATGCAAAGGTCATGCTCCAATGCCCCATTATGGTCATAGAACAATCTCTGGCTTCTTGAAGGACATACCAATGGAGCACAATTTCTGGCAAAAGGAACTAGAAGGGGCCCTAAAGACCATCACATCCAACCCACTCATTTTACAGATGAGAATAAGGCCAGAATAAGTTGGGTGACTTACTCTGGGTCATAGAATTAGTAAGTATATGAAATGGAATGTGACCCCAGGCAAATCACTTGACTCTTTGACCCTTAAAGCTCTTTTACCTTGGAACCAATACACAGTATTGATTCTAAGATGGAATGTAAGGAATTAAAAAAATAAAAAGTAAAAGAAGTAGCAATCAGAGTGATAGGAGGAGAAGCATGAAAGAAGAGTGCCCTAGAAATACCAGGGATAGATGGTAAAAAGGAGAGGATGTTTCAGAATTAAATATTACAGAGAGCTAAGGAACATAAGGACAGAAGAAAAAATAACCATTCTAATTTGACAACAATGTCAATAGTGACTTTGGAGAGATTTATTTCAATTGAGAGGAATATTGCATGTCAAAAGATTTTTATTTTTCAAAAATGGGAATGTTTAGCCTGGAGAAGTGATGAGTTAGGAAGCCAGGATGGAGCCATCAAATATTCAAAAGATTGTCTCAAGGAAGAGATATTAGTCCTCTTGTTCTGCATAGCTCCAGAGGGAAGAACTGGGCCAAATCTGTAGAAGTAATGGAGGCAAAATTTGGCTGAAATTCAGAATGAACTTCTTAACAATTAGAGCCATCCCAAAATGAAAAGGGGATGCCTCGTGAGATTGTGAGTTCCTATTGACTCAAAAGATTATAGACTAGATTATAAATGTAGACATGATGGGAGGATCATGAAAGCCTTAGAAGAGACCACAAAAGCTATCTAGTCTGAATGCCTCATTTTGCAAATAGAAAACCAAAGTTTTTGAAGGTTCAGTGACATAGCCAAGGTTATAAAGGTGGTAAGTATAAGAGAGAGAACTCCATTCTCTCTCTCCCTTCTCCCCACACCTTTATTACGTAAGCAACAGAGACAGGATCCTCTAAACCCTAGAGTCAGAACTTAAAAAAAAAATTGTACTAGACTTCCTAAACTGGAAGTATTCAACAGTTGGATGACCAAACTTCAAGAATTGATTGATCAATAAACATTTATTAAGCACCTATTATGTGCCAGGCACTATGCTTAATGCTAGAGATACCAAAAAAAAAAAAATAGAGGAAAAATCATCCCCTATGCTCGAGGAGTTTATAATCTATGGAGGAGATAGCCTATAAACAAATACATACAAAACAGGCTATATACAGGCTAAATAGAAAATAATTAAGAGAGGCAAGAAGCTAGAATTGGTTGATCATCTTCTTTTTTTTTTTTAAACCCTTACCTTCCATCTTGGATTGACTCCAAGGCAGAAGAGTGGTAAGGGCTAGGCAATGAGGGTCAAGTGACTTGCCCAGGGTCACACAGCTGGGAAGTGTCTGAGGCCAGATTTGAACCTAGGACCTCCCGTCTCTAGGCCTAGCTCTCAATCCACAGAGCTACCCAGCTGCCCCCAGATCATCTTCTTTTTTTAAAGAGGACCAATGACACCATAGGGTAGTATCTTGACTCAAGCACAAACTGGTTTTAGTTAGGCAGAATTGTACAATGTAGTCAACTTCATTCTTTTCCAGTCATTCAAATTCAGTGTCAGGTACCTAGGTGATTCAGTGAATAGAGAGTCAAACTCAGAGCTGGGAGGACCTGGGTTCAAATCTAATCTGGGACACTTCCAAGCTGTGTGATTCTGGGCAAACCATTTAGCCCCACTTGCCTAGTCCTTGTCTCTCTTCTGCCTTAGAACTGATACTTGTATCTCTTCTAAGACAGAAGCTAAAGATTTTTTTAAAAGTCCAGATGACTGGCAATGGCCTGACATGAATTTGGCTACTTCAAAGTCCGATCAATCTCTAAGCGCTCTGCAGCATTTCCAGGAAAAGATAGAACTGTAGGAATGTTGAAGAGGAGATAATTGTTTGAGTGGGAGCCACACCAAATGACCTCTAAGGTTCCTTCCAGTTTCAAGATTCTCTGCTTCCTTAGGAGAGTCATAGATGTGCCAAGCAGACAAATGTGCCCAATCAAACCTGCTTTCTCAGCAAAAATCCTGCTCTTTCCTTTCCTCTCATTGTGGGCAGTGAAACCCTCTCATTCTCCATCTTGTTATCTTGTACCTAACCTCTGCTATTTTTTCAGTTTCCCCCAGAAGGTCACTCTGTAGGAGTCTGAGATCAAGTCCACTGATTGCTTCTGATAATCTACTCTTGGAAGAGGACTGTCCAGCAGTCTCCCCTGGGAGCTAGCCTCCCCACCACCTAAGATACAGAAAAAGCATGGATGCATTACGACTTTTGAAATGAAGAAATTAAAAAATGTCCTTCCACCCATCAGCCAGAGCTTTGAAATCTCTCTCTCCTGGGTTCCACATGCAGAGTTTATGCCCATTCCCCAGGGACAAGCTCTCCCTTCTCTTCTGGTAGTAATGGGAATTCTAGCCTGGAGCACAGAATAGCCTTCATTTTTGGCTCAGATCTTAGCATGGAGCAAGGTGTGAAGAAATCAACATGACAGTATAGACTAGCCAAAAAAGAGAGAGAGAGAGAGAGAGAGAGAGAGAGAGAGAGAGAGAGAGAGAGAGAGAGAGAGAGAGAGAGAGAGAGAGAGAGAGAGAGAGAGAGAGAGAGAGAGACATGACTATGTCCTCAGCTATATACCCAGGAGCATGACTGGCCTTCCTTTTAAGCAGGCAGAGTAGGGACTTGCCAACCCACCCTGGAAGATTTGGGGTATTGGGATAGCCACTCTCTCCTGGAAAAATCTTCTCCACCTACTGGCTAATGTCCTTAATTCTACTGTCCAGGAGAGGTCCAGACTTTGAAATATCTATTCAAATTCAGATCTCCTGGGAGGGCTAATATTCTTTCATATCAGTCTTATCTTACTGATGCTGAGTCTTTCAGAACCTCTTTGGACCAGAGGACCTTGGAAAATTCTTTAGGACACTCACTTAGGGTTGGGGTATGGGGAAGGGTGGGAGGTACAAGAAGCCAGGAAGTGAGAAAGGAGAGACTAAGGACTAAGTTAAATAACTTTTGTCATTCATATTTTAAACCTCTAGTTTTTAAATTTTATGTTGGTGACCATGACTTAATAGATGCAACTAGGTACCTCAGTAGACTGAGGACTGTCTTGGTGTCAGGAAGTCTTAAGATCAAATCCAGCTTCAGATACTTTATTAGCTATGTAGCCCTGGGTAAATCACTGAGTAAATCTGCCTCAGTTTTCTCATCTGTAAAATGGAGATAATATTAACATCTACCTCCCCAAGGTTATTGTGAGGAGCCATCTATCTTCCCCTTTCCAAGCATTTATTAGGAGATATGTCAGGTGATGGGCAAAACACATGTCAAGGAAAGTTAAAAATCTTGGGATTATAGTTCTAGAACTGAAAGGGACCTTGGGAAGTCATTGGCCAACCTCTTTCATTTTGTAGTTGAGGTATCTGAGACCCAGAGAGGCAGTCCTACTTAGATGCATGGTGGGCACCATCCATTTGGGGTCCTTCTTCCACCATCCTTCCATACCTTCTTGTCCTGGGCATTTGTTGTTCATGTTTTTCTATCAATCCTCTCTAGAGTATCTATCCAGTCTGCTGTCAAGCTTCCCCTGGTTCTTGGAATATTTCATGGGCATTTCCTACAGAGTCCATCTGGCACCCCTCACTCTCACTACTTGAAGGACCCCTACTTAGCTTTTCAATCAGGCCACCTAACCCCCATTGCGTGGCCCTTACCACTCTTCTGCCTTGGAACCAATACTCAGTATTGATTCTAAGACAGAAGGTGAGGGTTTAAAAAAGAATTTACTAAGTGCATATTATGTGTCAGGCTAGGGATACAAAAATTAGCAGGAAAAAGGCAGCCCGCGCCCTCAAGGAGCTGACATTCTAAAAGGACACCATAATGCAAAAATGGAAGCTGAAAAGGGAAAGATGGTTGGAAGGGTGGGGAGGGAGGGAGTGGTAGAGAAAATCCAGAGAGTCAGGAATGGAACTGGGAGAAGAATGAAGACATGGCTGACCTGGGAGCTGAGGTGAAGCATCCATCTGAGGAAGTGGCTACCGTTGTGGAATGTGCCCAGTCTGAGAAGTCCAGGAGTGGAGGGAGCTTCCAGAGGGAGGAGGTCTCTTTGGCAGAGTAGAATAGCTCTGGAGAGCCAGGAATGGGATCCAGAGAGATATTCATCACCTGCTCTGTTCCAGATGCTAAGGGTGCTGGGAATAGAAGAACAAAGAATGAGACAACTCTTACTGGCAAAGAACAAGCATCTAATCATGAGCACGACGTGTCTACATGTCTGAATAATACCCAGCGCTTACCTAGGCAGGGAACAAAGACAAGGAATCCTGATGGGAGGAAGAATGTGACCACAGGAAAGGAGAGACTCTCCTCTCCACTCCTCTGTTTAGGGATCCAGCTCCCGCAGCATCAGCCATATAAGGCCTCTCTTGCTCCCACTGCCCATGCCCCAGCCTTGTTAGTGTTATTTCCCTCTCAACATCGATTAAAAACATTTTCTGATGTTTTGCTTTTGTATCATGAACCTGTTCCTCTTACAACAAAGAAAAGTGATTCAGCGGACAGTTCACGCATCATTTCATATGCGTATCATTCCACCCCACCTCCCTGTTAAAAAAAAAAAAAAGAGCAGAAATGTTTTGCCTTGTTTTATACAGACCTTTCACTTATATATAAGCTACAGCTGCCTTGCTCCTCCTCCCGGGGATTAATGTGAGTGTACCAAAGGCAGGGACTGGTTTGGTCTTATTTTCTGCCTCTAGCCTCTAGCAGAAGCATTCCAATCTATGATCTCCATGATTTGGGATTTGCCTCCAGTGATACCTATCACAAGGCATCCACGCCATGTTTATACTACGTTGTCCTGTCCACATGCTCCCTAAAGTTTGCCCCAAGGGGTACCCCCATCCCCAACATGCTGAGCTCCCTCCTCACTTCTTCCCAATATGGCAAGGGGATTAGTGGAGGACTCTGCCCACCTAGAATCTCTTGCTCTTGCCATGTGACTAGGGTAAGGAGCCAAAGATAAAATGACTGAGGAAACAAAGGTTTTATCTTCTGAGTGTATTGATTTATTAAGCAATGCATGCCAATTGCCTAACAAATTGGGACCAAGCCCCTTCCACACTTTAGGGTTGGACCTACAGGGTGAGACAGACTTTTATATAGTAAAAACAATTAATCAAATGAGACCAATCAATTAAAAGGAAACAATGCAACATTAAGTAATCTGATTTCTAATTACATGAAAGATTAGAGACTCTCCAAGTTGGGAGGGGGAGAGGAAAGAAATGTAATTCCCTGAATTTAGGAAAAGCAGGGTCTTACTCCTGCCTAAGTATCAGTAAATGATCAAAAGGGGACAGCTCAGTGGAGAGAGATCTAGGACTAGGGATGAGAAGTCCTGGATTCAAAACTAACCTCAGACATTTCCTAGCTGAGTGACCCTGGGCAAGTCACTTAACCCCAACTGCCTGGCTCTTATCACTCTTTGGCCTTGGAACTGATCCTTAGAATTGATTCTAAGACTCTAAGGTTCTAAGAAAAAAGCAAAACAATCAATGGAGAGTAGAAATGATAACCAATAGATCAGTATGGGGCCAGGTTTCAGATAAGACATATGGGTTGCTTAAGATGTGCAGTTATGAGAAAATTGAATCAGTCTTTGGATCTGACTGTGTTTTTGGTCAATATAACCTAGGTCCTTGGTTAAGGATTTCTAAACAGCAGGTACAGGTGATACAGTTTCCCAGACACGCAGGGCTAGGTTCAAACAATGCAATAAAGTTTTCTCCCAATTCCCACAATTGAATAATGTTTTCTCACAAGACAGACTTTGGACTGGACCCATAAATCAATAGTAAGAGAACTAAGCTAGCTCCAGAATTGAGTCACAAGATGGAGTGAGTGTGGTTTACTCAATTCCCTGTTAACCACTTCCTGTCCTATTCCCCTCAATTCCCTCAATTTTCTTGCACTAGCTCTTTCAGATAATTCCTCTATGGCATTCTTTATTTATTCAGAATTCTTCATTGTTTAAATGCTATAGCCTGATCATACCCAACATGAACCTCTTCTTTACCCACTGTATTTGGCTGATTATCAACTCCTTTATTTTTTACTTTTATTTTTAATAACAAATTTCTACAAAAGTTTTCTGAAGTTATAGGATCCATATTGTCTCCCTCCCTTCTCCCTCCCCACCTCCTGGAACTGGCAAGCAATTCAACCTGGGTTATACTTATATTTTCACTTAAAACATGTTTTCATATTATTCATATTTATAAGTGAATAATCTTATAAATAAAAACCCACAAAGCATATATCCAAATAAACAAGTGACAAAATGTATGTTTTCATCTGCATTTCTACTCCAACAGTTCTTTCTCTCCATGTGGATAGCATACTTTTTCATAAATTCCTCAGAATTGTCCTGGATCATCATATTGCTGTTAGAAGCAAAGTCCATCATAGCTGATCATCCCATAATATTTCAGTTATTGTGCATAATGTTTTCCTGGTTCTGCTTATTTCACTCTGCATCAGTTCATGCAGGTCTTTCAGTTCTTTCTGGAATCATCCTATTCATCCTTCCTTACAGCACAATAGTATTCCATTAACATCAGATACCACAATTTGTTCAGCCATTCCTCAAATGATGGGCATCCCCTCAATTTCCAATTCTTTGCAGCTGTAAATATTTTTGTACAAACAGGTCTTTTCCCCATTTTTTTTATCTCTTTGGGATACAGATCTAGTTATCATCTTCTTTAGATACAAGATGTGCTATGTCTCTTTGCCATCTAGCAGAGATGTTACATTAAATGTTAGTCTTTGAAACATAGACTTCTGCTTTCATGGCATGTTTGGGTCTAGACAACAAACTTTTCAACTTTGGTATTAATATTGTGATTCTTTACTAAATATCTGTTGATTTGATACATCCAGAGAAAGTAATATAAGAAAATTTAAGGGGAGGTTATTTTTAGTTTGAGAAAACAGGAAGACTTCTGGGAGGAGGGAGCATGTGAGATAGGTTTTGGAGGAAGAAAAGGAATTTGATGAGTAGAGATAAGGAAGAAAGAAATTCCATGTATATGGAGATGGCTTGAATGAATACACAAAGGTATGAGAGTTCAGGAGAAAATTAGGGACCAAAGAGCGTGCAGAATGCATGAAGATGAATAGGGTGAGATAAGGGTAGAAAGGTGGAAGGGAGTAAGACTGCAGAGAACCTCAACAATTGGCCGAAATTTGTATCCTAAAAGTGATAGAAATTTTCTGAGCAGGAGAAAGACATGGTCAAAGAGATTTATTAGAAAGATTACTTCACCATCTAAGTAAGGATAGTTCCATCTTCCCATACTATTCTCCAGAGGCAATATTTCTTAATTTTAAGTCAGTTTATTAATCTTCCATCAAGACAAAATAAAGTAGACAGCAGACTCCCTCCAGAATCTGAATGGATGCCAAGGCATGTGGGAAGGGCAAGATTCCAAATTCCTGTGGCCCAGGCCAGTAAATACCTTTTGTGATGTCACCACTCAGTCCCTCCCCAAGACATTTCTGATTGGAAATCATCACTGAGAAGGTGGACCTAGAGATGTCCCAACTTCTCCCTCATGAATTCATCACAGGAAGAGGTGGGTCTCAAGGACATCAAGAAGCCCTTTCCACCCCTTCATGTTTCTGGGTCAATATGGTTGCCAAGGGCATGGCAACTAGAGCCTGCCATCTTAATTTATTCTTTCAAGTGGGTCAAATGGCTGCTTGGCCCTGCCCCCAATCCTGTTATCTTCAACAAAGATCTCTACAAAAGGGAGCACTCATCCAGTTTCATAGCCCAGGGGAGAAACTTTTTGTAGTTTCAGCTTAGAATCTGATTGGGGGTGTGTGTGGAAGGGGGAGGCTAAAGAGAAAATTATTTCACAACAAATAACTCAATATTAATTTTCCACACTATGATATTCAATTCATTTTAATTTAACCCAATAAACACTTTTCCACTGTTGGTCAATAGGGAAACATAGAAAAAAAATGAATTGTTTTTGCCCTCATAGAGTATGCATTCTAATAATATGCCAATGAGTTTACATCTTAGAGAACTTGTCCATCATATGATACTAACTGGGACAGACACTGCAAGCATGAGCAGTCGATTGGACAGAAAGAGGGGAGTGGCTACATGGGATCAATTTACCTTTAGATGATTAAAAAATTCTTCTAATGATTCCAAGTTTCTCCCTATCCAAGGGCCATCCATCTAACTCCAATCCAAAACTCATTTGACAAATTCTAATATTCTCTCAGTTGTTGTTTTATTGCAAATCATGGAATATGATAGTCTCCAAAGAACTGAGTTTGAGGAGCATGCCTAGGACAATGAATTGAATATGGTACATGTTGGATATGAACAGGCTATGACGTAAATAGCGTGATGGTACAATGGAAAGAGTACTGTCTGAGGAATTTTAGGTTGTTGAGTGATTTTTCAGGCATGTCCAACATCCTCGGGATCTTGTTTGGATTTCTCTTGGCAAAGATGCTAGAGTTGTTTGTCATTTCCTTCAGATGTTATCAAAGGATTCATCAGTGAAGAAAAATACTGGAGAGAGAGACAGAGATAGAGAAGCAGAGAGAAAAAAAGAAAGTCAGCAAGAGACTGGACAGAATTTTTGCTCCAGTGGAATCTTTGCAATGTCAAAACCCAACATCATGGGTATATTCCTTGTGATGAAAGCAGTGAAGAATTTAGAATCACTTGGGACTGGAAAGAATATATAGGCTGCTGTTTGCTTCTCTGGAGATCCCGTCTCCATAGGATCCATGGGTTCATACATCTATGAGAGTATTTGAGTTCAAGGCATATTGGAGAGTTGAGAAACTAGAAACAGAGAGACCAGGGTCAAGACTAGATGTGATGAAGACCTGAGTTACAGGTGGTGGCCATGGAAGTAGAGTGGAGACATGTACAAGATACAGTGGAAGCTGAATTAACAGGATATGACATCAAAGTCAATGTATACCATGCCAACCTTTAATTCTAACTTCTCTAAGTTCTCTCCTCTCTCCTTTCTCCCCCCTCCACTCCAAAATCACATTATTCATATTTTACTCAATATCTTTTCTAATAGTTTTATTTTTGTTTTAGAAAGACTCCCTTCTTCCTTCTCTCTCTCTCTCTCTCTCTCTCTCTCTCTCTCTCTCTCTCTCTCTCTCTCTCTCTCTCTCTCTGTCTGTCTTTCTCTGTCTCTCTGTCTCTGTCTCTTTCCCACCCCCTTCTCCCCCCATCTCTCTCTCTTCTTCCTCCTCTCTCTGTCTCTGTCTTTGTCTCTCTCTGTCTCTGTCTCTTTCCTTGTTCTACTGTGTTTTCCTGGCAATTCTCCCAGGGGAGAGGCACCTTTGGTTCAGAGGAGACCAAGGCAGAGACTGAGTACTGCCTGGTGATACATTTGCATAATTATGTGAGAATGGGGCATTCAGGAGAAATGGTAACTGGGGTGAGACTCACTCCTATTTGTTCTCCTTAATTTGCTCCAAGGACTCTCTCTGCTCCTGAAGCTGCCCAAGAGCACTCAGCACTTCGAAACTGCCAATATTAGCCAGGCATGAACTAGAGCCAGATCTGGTGGTTGGAAAAACGGGAGCAGAAGGAGAGGGGTAGAGTTATAAATAAAATCCTGTGACATTCATGGGTTTGTAATCAATTACGTGGCCACTTGGCCAGAGCTGCAGTACTGTAAATGTTTACACACTCGGGGTGCCTCGAGGCCTCCATGATCGTTGGGCATAGCCCATTTGGTCTGCAAGTGTAGCGAAGCCTCATTTACAGGGTACCTGTGTGGTGGTGGTTGGTGAGAGCAAGGGCCCATGAACTCCTAGGGATAAAGGAACTAAAAGATGTGGTTACTGGGCGTGACAGTAAAAATGGCAAAGCTAGGCTACATTGGCATGCACATCCATTACACACACACACACACACACACACACACACACACACACACAGAGGCACACACACATGCTTCACTGAGGCATCTGACTGAAGGCATCTCTTCTATATTTGATGATTAAAAAAAAAACACAAGATTTGTTGTTGCCATTTGTTCTTATATCAAGTCATTTCTGGATACAATCCACCCCCTATTCCACTTGTCACCCAGGAACCTAAACCTCCCCTGATAAAGAGAAAAAAAGTTAAATGAAAACAGCAAATAAAATGACCCTTTCCTGACAGTGGTGGCAACATTTTGCCCCCTGCCACCTTCAAGTCATTTAATCCTGATTGCTTAGCCCTGATTGTTCTTCTGTCCTAGAAATAATTTTTAAACAAAAATGAAAGGTTTAAAAAGCAAAATAAAGGAGTGTTCCATATGAATTCATGAATTTTTGTTCAATAGTTTGTTTTTATTAAAACATACATTGAATTTAACAGTAGTCATAAAATTATCCTTTGTGATTTTCTTCTGTCCTGAACTTCCTTTTTCATCTCTTGACTTTCTTCTAAGCTGATGGAGAATGAGTTCCATTCCTTTACTCTGGAACCCATGAGGTTTATGACAGTTATTCAGTTTAATTTTAATTATATGTATTATATTAATGTATACTAATAAATTGTAAGAGTTCCTTTACATGCTCCAAATTTACATTATTGTAGTCATTTTGCTTCTTGTTCTTTTCATTGGTTTATATCACCCTATATCACTTCACATAGATCCTTCCTTTTGGCTGAATTTCTCTTATTTGTCCATTCTTGATGCATAGTAATAGTCCATTAATATTCTATAGTTTGTTCAAAGATTCCCCAAGTGAATCTTATTCTTTTTCCAGTTATTTCCTACCACAAGACTAGTCAAGTCAACAAATAATTTCAAAGCATTTACTTTGTGCCAAGCATACAAAAGAAAGGCGAAAATAATACTGCTATGAATATTTTGAGTGCATATTGGAATTTTCTTTCTGAATATAACCTGGATCCCAAAACCCATTAGTGCAGAATTCTCTTCTGATTGGTAGAGATCCATGATGTGCCATATCTGTATGAGGGATGGAGTAGAGTTGGTGAGGGAAGAAAGGAAAAGACATCCAGTCTCTCTGGATTCTTCTGGCTTCCAGCTTCAGAACAGATCTGTAATGGCAAACTCTCTTCAGAATGTTGAAGGGTGAGAAAGCCTCTCTTGTGTTGGGAAGAAACATGATAGGATCTGGCAGACCCTATTTTGTACCTATTCACAGCTTACTACACTAGAGACTTTTGAGAGTTTACCCTTTGGTGAGATCTGAGACTCTCCCTTTCCCTCTCTCTGTCTAACTGTTGGTCTGTCTCTCTTTCTTGACTAGGATTATCTCACTCCCAGAGGGAGAGCTCATTTATTCTGTGTGTTATCTCGTATACACATTCATTTATATGCTTTCTCTGATTTCTTTTGACCATCGTCTTGTAGAAATTGATTTCTTTGCTATTTGCCATGTGTAGTCATTGTGGAACCAGCATTTGGTCAGAAAGAAGCCAAGTCTTGGATAAAGAGCTTTAGAGCACTCCTTCCCATGAAGAAAGGAGTTTATACTTATTATATGTAATCTAGACTAATAATATATTTAAGGGGGCAAATCGATAAAATTCTAGCCAAGTACCTCTTATCTCTGAGGAAAGTCGTGTGACCTCTGACCACAACCTAGTTTCCATCCTAGTAGGAATCAAAATCTCTTCATTTTATTTTAAATTTACATTTATTTATTTATTTGTTACATTAAAATACCCAGTTAACTACCTCCCTTCCTACCCTACCTTCCTAGAGAAGGCATTATTTGACAAAAAGATCTATGTATATATACATCTATGTCTTACTTCTTCTTCTTTTTTATTTTTTTTAATAAACCCTTACCTTCAGTCTTGGAGTCAATACTGTGTATTGGTTCCAAGGCAGAAGAGTGGTAAGGGCTAGGCAATGGGGGTCAAGTGACTTGCCCAGGGTCACACAGCTAGGAAGTTCTTACTTCTATTCTCTGGATGTGGGCATATACAAATTAGGCTTCAATCAATATTTCTGTTGCTGTATATAATGTTCTCTTGGTTCTGCTTATTTCACTCTTCATAATTACATATAGGTCTTTCCATGTTTTCCCTAAACTAACCTGTTCATCATTTTTAACAGTGTTGTATTATTGGGAAAGGGTGAAGGAAGAGATGCTAAAGATGACTATTCATGCCTCCCTGAAAGTGACATTGAAGCAAGCATATTCCATGTATGCACTTGCTGAATTTTCACATCCAGATGTTCTAAAGCTGTGTAGACCCAAATTTGTATTAATTCATAGGCACTATCTATATAAAGGTGATTTCATTAATTTTAACGTGGAGGGGAAAAAAAAGTTCAGTTGTATTTGAAAGCTCTCCAGTGCTTTTAGAATTTCGGCTCTTGATGAAAATAGCATACAATTACCGTGTAAAAGAGGTCAGATAGTTTAATATTTCTAGGAAACTTATAACTGTCCGCCTAGTCCATCCACTTCTCTTTCTTTCCAGAAGCAAGCTACTAAGATATCTAATGATTAAGTAGAATACAATAAGACAAAGAAGAAAGAGCTCATTTAACCTTCTAATCCTTCCAACCAAGACATGAACATTTCGGCACAGAGGAAAAGAAAAGGAAGAAATTAAAATGATCTGAAAAATGAGGTTTGTCTAAGGCAGTCATCTGAAATCACTCAGGGAGGTTTATCCATTTAGGTTCTAGAAAGTAACATTCTCTCTTACCTAGTCATTTTTTTCTCTCTTCTAAGTGCAAAGAACTCTTCAAGTATGTAAGTGTCTACCTCATTTATCTGGCATCTATCAGAGAAAGGGTCCTACTGAAATGGATTTTCTAGAAGTCTGAAGCTTGCTCCCTTTTAACCCCAATCCCTTAAAAATTAATCATTTTCATTCCAAATCATTATAAAATGCGTGTTATGCTTCTTTGGTTTCCCAAGTAGAGAATACTTAGTTTATTTCTTTCCTTGGTGATCCAATGTCATCATTATGAACATTTGTTCTTGAGCTGTCTTGTATGTAATATACTGATAATCTCAAGAGTTTTTGAAGTGTGGAGGAGGG
Source organism: Monodelphis domestica (assembly GCF_027887165.1). Classification (NCBI taxonomy): domain Eukaryota; kingdom Metazoa; phylum Chordata; class Mammalia; order Didelphimorphia; family Didelphidae; genus Monodelphis; species Monodelphis domestica. Next base: position 60,742,810 of record NC_077227.1, read on the forward strand.
ACTATTTACACCTGCACTAATTGCTACCATATAGATGTAACTTCATAATTTCCAATCGGTTATGCATATACATATGAACATAGAGTATGTTATTTCTTATGTGTAAATATTAATAGACATGTATATATATGTACACATATGTGTACATCCATGCATGTGCCTCTTAGGAGTCTTAAAATGTCACCTTTCATTGGGGATTTTTATCTATTTCTCCAATTTCTGACTTACTTTGTTCTTTGTTGTCTTGAGGAGAATTTGAGAATGGTGATATTCTATCCAAAGGTAAGACCTTGAGCTTAGTGATAAAAAAAAAAAAGAAATAGCTACTAGTGCTTGTGTCTCCATCACTCCATTTGGGATTTTCTTGGCAAAGATACTGTAGTGGTTTGTCAATTTCTTCTCCAGCTCATTTTACAGATGAGGAAACTGAGGCAAGCAGGGTTAAGTGCCATTGGAATCAGGTTTGGTTAAGTGGTGATTTTTAGAGTTTGTGGCTAAGTTTTGTGCTGTTAATAAACAGCCAGGGAGTGCTATAATGCAAAGAGCACTAGCCTGGAGATAGAAAGAAATCATTTCAAATCTGTCCTCATATACTTAATAGCTGAGTGACCCTGAGCAAGTCATTTAATCTTTGTCTGGCTCAGTTTTTTCAACTAAAAAATGGGGATTATAACAGCACCTAACTTGCAGGGTACTGGTGAGGATCAACTGAGATAATATTTGTAAAGCTCTTAGCACAGTGCCTGACAAAAATTTGGTGCTACATAAATGTTTATCCTACTCCCCTTGGTGCCTCCAATTTGAGAAGCTAGAAATGTGACTCAATATAATTTTTCTTTTTCTTTTGTGGGGCATCTAGACCTGTGATTTCATCTATCAGGGAACTCCTAGTATGGAATTGCCTCTAAGGATGTGAATCAGCAATTCATCTGTAACTTAATAATATTAGAGAGTTTCCTGGGACACTGATGTGTAATGTCCTATGCACTCATAAAGCAGATTTACCATTACATGTGCTTATTAGGGCTGATGGTTCACTAATAAGACATCCTCATCAATGCATGCGATCCAACTTTCCTGACTATTTCAAACACGAATATCGACTTCTTGGAACAAATCGCCAACCTGATTTGTTAAAGTCCTGAAAAGAGTGTCTCACACTGGTACTCCCAACACAGTTCCCTCTCTGTCCATCTGGAAGTCTTATGTCTCCTCTCAAGGTGCCAATCTGGCAAACCTCTGGCAATCAGCACTACTCTTTAGTGAACATGTGATGCTTTCATCTCTTAGTACCAGAGTTTCCAGTGGGTTTTTATGGTACTGGCTAAGGGTGTTTGCAAGTTACATCTAAAATTTGATTGATGATTCATTATGTAAATCTAAGATAAAAGATTACCAATGAAAGTTTTAATTTCAGCTACTTTCAGATCTAGGGGACAGACATAATCATTACCAAACTATGCACAGACATAGTTGGTCTTACCAGAGAATAACTTGGACAACAACTATGGAATCACGAATTGGACGTGAAGAGACAATGGCTCATACTAAGTTAATCTATTTATTGTTACTACAGGAGCTTAAGTAGTATGCATAGGGTCATATTACCAATGTATATAAGAACTTGAACTCTGGTTTTTTTCTAACTCCAAGACCATCCTTCCTTCCTCTCTGTCATGTTGCTTCTCGCCTTTCTGATAGTGAGGTATTACTGTATCTCATTAAATGTTTACAAATTCCAGAGAAATGGGAAGCACAGATGATCAGATTGGCCAAATGAGGTAGAAACTGGGGAGGTGATGTGAACAGCTGTCCCAACCATCCATTGTATGACAAGACCCCCCCCAAAAGAGAAAAATGTCATGGTAGGACCTAGGAGAATTAGAACAGTAGCTCCCAGACTTTTAGAGAATGAGAACCTCTTTCAAATGTTAAAATAGTAATAGTAATGGACTTCAATAGTACTTCAACTATTAGCATATATTGGTTCCATGCATCGTGGCAAATAGAGTGAATTCAATAATGCTTTTTTATTTTATTTGGTCTTCATTAATCAGACTATTTCCCTACATTTGAACAAAAGTAATATATGTATTATGCAATGCAAATACTTAATTCTGTATACATAAGGTCTATATATGTTTTCATATTTGTCATGCTATATCATGTTACATTTTTTTAGAGTTAAATAAAGATAAAAATGACAACATTTGAAGGGGAGCATATGGATAAAGGACTCTTTTGCTAGATTTTGCACTGGCTCCGTCTGCTTCCTGCCCCCACATCCCCAACAAACAAACACATTCACTCTCACAAACACACATACACACACACACATACTTTAGCTGATGGGTTAGAATCTAAGCAAGATTTCCCTTCTACTTCTAAAAAATGGGGAAGAGACATTGTTGCTTTAATCTGGATAATATCTATAGCACAAAAAAAATGTCATCAATGAGATAGTGATGGATGACCAGAAGAAAAAAAAAAGTTGGACAGGTCAGGTCACGAGGCATAAATCGAACAATCATTCATTAATCCTTTACTCTGTGCTAGGCTCCGAGCTAAGTATTGGGAATATTTGTACAAGCAAAAAGAAAGACATTTCCTATCCTCAAGGATCTTACATTCTAATGGTAAAAGACAAAGCATCAAAGGAAACTGAAAATTGTCTGCGTAAGTAGTAGAAAACATGGTCAGATTTCAAGAGTGAGGGAAGGACAGCATCCCTGCTTCACAAAGACCCATGGACCAACAATAGAGGGCCTAGAAAACCCTTAGAACTTTGGGTGGACTCCCTGTGGTTGACTTACAGGGAAACATGGACAAGAGTCATCCAGAATGGGTTGCTATTTGGTATCACTGGATAGGTTAGCTAAATGATGGGACCAAAGATCAATTTGAATAGTTGAGTATAAGATCAGTACAGAGAAATGAAGAGTATAATGAATTAGAATGGGCTAGGGAAAGGGAAGTAGAAATGGAAGAAAGAAAATAAGTTTATTGGTCTATCTACTCATCCATACGCACCTTAGTCTCAGACCAAGATGGTATCTGCACAAAGAGTTAATCCTGGATCCACAGCTACTACTTCTAACACAGCTCAGTGCAGTCTGGGCTAGCTGCCAAGGTTGAAATTTTAGTGATCCAGGTATTGGAAAAAGAAAATGCCCTTCCAGATCTCCTTTGTCTAAGGCTCTGTAATTTCTGTACTACTTTTAGCTCTAGCAAGAAAGGGAGGGCACAGACCACTGATTCAGGGACAGAGGAGAGATGGAGGAGGGTCACAGAGGAAAAAGAACCAGAGAGACCTCTCCTTTCATAGAGGATAAATTTTGAATCCCAAGAAAGGACTTTCCAATCTAGAGAAAGACCCTTGACTCCCATCATTTTCCTAGTCCAATATGAGTAACTGTGGTACATTCTGAATACTGTTGTTTGTTGTTATTGTTCAGTCATTTTCAGTCCTGTCTGATTCTTCATGACCTCATTTGAGGTTTTCTTGGCAAAGATACTGGAACTGTTTGCCATTTCACTCTCCAGCTCATTTTACAGATGAGAAACTGAAGTCACATAATAAGTATCTGAGGCTAGATTTGAACTCATAAAGGCTTCATGATGCTAAGCCCAGTGCTCTAACCACTGTGCAACTTAGCTGCCTCTGTTGTTTACATCTTCCTAAAACACCACTTTCAATATGAACCCCCTTTAAGGTTACTCCATAATCTTCTGAGTTTTTCAAATCAATTTGACATATATTTAAGAGCTTGCCATAGACAAAACCTGACTCTAGGTACAGGGAAATCAAAAGACGAAAATGATACCTTTCTTATCCTCAGGGAACTTCCTTTCTCCTGTGTAAAATAAATCAAGTGAATAACTATCATTTATATATCCTTTGATGGTTAACAAGGATTGGCAAAGTGCTTTATACATACATGTTAACTCATTCGATTTTCATAACAGCCCATGAAGTGGGTCCTTTACATGCCCATTTTACAGAGGGACAACTAAAGCCAAAAAAGGTTAAGGAGACATACAGTGAATATCTGAGTCAAGATTCTAACTAAGGTCTTCCTGATCTTCATCCCATTGAAGCTAACTGGCTCGGGAAAGGCAACATTCTCTTTTCACCCAACCTATTCACTCACTGAGCCAATCCTTACACATCACATATTTTGGGGGAACCTATTAAGACCTGCCTTGTACAAGGTGATGGTGAGCCAGGGGCAGGGGATGGAAAAAAAGAGAAAGCCACTGTCCCTATATGTGTCTCTCACTATGCTCATCCTCTCCTCCATCTCTACTCTTATACCTACCTGAAATGCCTTTACCTTATGCTCTGCCTAGTCAAAGCCTACTCCTCTCTGAGGGTTCAGTTTACTGACACGTCCTTAATGAAGCCTTCCATGACTACCACAGCCTACAACAAACAAGCATGGCATTATGGTAAAGTGGAAATAAAGCTAGTCTGGAAATTAGTGGAAGAATTAGTTACCGGTATCCTGACTCATTATATGGACTTGGACAAGGCACTTTAGTCACTCAAAGATCTTGTAATTGTTAAAACTAAAAGTCCTGTTTGTACTTCCTCTGAGCCCTTCGCATTAATTCCAATACCATATAATAGGATCACAAATTATTTTTTCATTCTTTCTATGCTGCTTAATTTTTTTTTGTTTTGAACCAAAATGCTCTCTGATTGGTTGGTTAAAAAATTTACCAATGGGGGCATAAAGTGCCTCACAACTAGTGAGGCATTCACGGATGTTCATCAATGATAGGAACCCCAGGTGGTACAAAGGATGTGAAGAACCTGGAATAGATCCAATTAGAGGTTAATAAAATCATCTGAAGGACTGGAGCATGAGTGGGAGGAACTTAAAGGAATGGGGACCACTTGAATCAGAAAACAGATATTTAAGGAATGACCCAACTTCTATCATGACATGGTTACCTTTACCTATCAATGAAACCACTGCAGGCTGTCTTCCCTAGGAAGGGGAAATAGCCAGTAATCATAGATGATAGAGTCTAGCTGTCAGATGATTATTCTCATTATTTTCTCTTTCCAGTTTTTAGAACATGAGGGGCTATTAACCCACAGTGACAAAAATTTTTGTTGTTCCATCTTTCAGTCCTACCTGACTCTCCGTGACCCCATTTGGGGTTTTCTTGGCATAATTTGCCACTTCCTTTTTCAGTTTATTTTACAGATGAAAAAACCGAGGCAAACAGGTTTAAGTGATTTGCCCAGAGTCACACAACTAGTATGTGATTTGGCACTTCCTTTGCAAGCTCATTTTACAAGTGAAGAAATTAAGGTGAAGAGAGTTAAGTGACTTGCACAGGATCATACAACTAGTAAGGACTGAGGACAGATTTGAACACAGGAAAAGGAGTCTTCCTGACTCTAGCACAGCACACCTTCCACTTTACCACCTAGCTGCCCTTGATAATGGTTCTTATGATTTTACTACTTCAACTAATGATAAGACAAAGAAAAGATACCAAGGACCAAATTCATTGGTACTATGGTCACACCCAGTCTGAGCTAGTCCCTCTTGGGCAAGCCCATCACTGATTCTCACCAAATATGATGCCTGCTTTTCATATTTAACCAAATTACTTTAGACCAGGCTCCTTCCTAATAGCTGCTCCCTGCTCCAGCTGCTTCCTATGTTTGAGGGATGCATCCAAAGAAAACATTCGGCATATACAACATGAAGACAGATCTGCTCCCTTCTGTCTCACAGTGGCCCATTTCCTGGCCCAGGCAATGAAAGATCATCCTGGTTCTAAGAACAGTTACTATCTATCATACAACCCTGCCTCTTTTGACTAAACATTTTTTAAAAAGTGATATCTGAACTTAACTTTTAACATGAGACACAAAACACCGAATTCTTGGCACAATCAATTTTCTTTTCTTTTTGCATCCTTCCTTCCTTCCTTCCTTCCTTCCTTCCTTCCTTCCTTCCTTCCTTCCTTCCTTCCTTCCTTCCTTCCTTCCTTCCTTCCTTCCTTCCTTCCTTCCTTCCTTCCTTCCTTCCTTTCTTTCTTTCTTTCTTTCTTTCTTTCTTTCTTTCTTTCTTTCTTTCTTTCTTTCTTTCTTTCTTTCTTTCTTTCTTTCTTTCTTTCTTTCTTTCTTTCTTTCTCTCTCTCTCTCTCTTTCTTTCTTTCTTTCTCTGTTTCTCTCTCTCTCTCTCTCTCTCTCTCTCTCTTTCTTTCTTTCTGTTTCTTTTTTTTCCAAACAGTCAATTTTTGTGAGCTTTATACTTAACCGGATAAAGATTTAACCTACGTTGGCTATAGATGGAGAGAGGAAGGAGAAAATCAATGGTCATATGGTGCCACAGTAGGCATACCTGTTGCTGGTAAACACAGGTTTCTTATATGTTTCTACACCACCTATATTATGCTGTTTGACTCATTCTTACTGCAACAGTCCATACCTAAGTATTAAAGGAGCATAACCAACTATTAAATTAAAATTAAAAGGCATTTTTAGAGGGGAGGAATATTAAGATGTTATACACAGACCTACAAAACCAATGACTTAAAATAATGAAGTACTTTTTGACCAACCAGGGGATAAAATAGACATGGAAATATACAATAGGGAGAGGGGTGTCTGATGGAAGACAAAGCTCCTGGAACTTAAAAATAAAAAACAGGGAAAGTTAGCTAAATGAAAAGAAATATCAAAGGAGGTCTCTCATCATAAAATAGAAATTAACGGATTAGTGAACAAGGACATTAAAAAGATCTTTCAGAGGCTCCAGGAAATAAGAGAATTAGGGCAAAGCTGAGCTGTCATGTGGAACATTTTACATAACAAACTCTGAGTTAAAGCTAATATAAGCTTTATATCATTATTATAAAGGAGAGGAACAACAGCCCGCACCCAAGAGAAGGGTGTGGGGAGAAGGAGACACAACACCACCTGGTCTCTGGTAGCAGCCTTGGCAAAAGACTTTTGGAGCAAGTTGGCAAAGATTATGGGAAAGAAAGCTCAGGATACAAAAGAAGGAGTTTACAGGGCTTTCTTCAAAGGCAAGAGGAAGGAGGAAGAACAAAGACCTAAGATGATCTTGAAGATGATGACTCTCTAGGCTAGCAGACATGCAAAGGGCAGAAAAGGAAAAGAGGGAAAGGATTGCTTTTTAAAACACAGAAAAGGAAAGAGGGAAGATCAGAGAATGCACAGAAATGATTAGTTATTGTTTCTGGGAGCACATCAGGCTCCAGTTGGTCACTTAGTTTGGGAGATTGCAGTATGGAAAGGCTTATGTATGCTAGATCTTTGTAAATATTCCTGGGTTATTTTTAACTTTAAAGATGGTATCTTTGAAACATTTCTACAATCATTCTGGGATCGGCCCTTGAAGGGGAGAGGAAGGTGAAAACCAATGGTGCCACATTAGTGGGGACACCTGTAACTGGTCCTAGGTCTCCTCTCTTTATCTTATTGTGTTGAAGCAATATATTCCTTAGTATCATTGTCAAGGGCAGCTAGGTGGTATAGTGGATGGAGTGCTGGACTAGAGCCAAGAAAATTCTTTTTCTTGAGTTCAAATCTGACCTCAGACACTTACTAGTTGTGTGATCCTAGGCAAGTCACTTAATGAAATTTGCCTCAGTTTCCTTTTTTGTAAAGTGAGTTAAAGAAATGGAAAATCACATACTGTGTGACTCTGAGCAAGACATTTAACCCTCAGTGAAATTTCCCCTGAAGAGCAGTGTGGACTTTCAAAGCCCCCCAGAGTAGGACATGCTTTGCCTCTTCCTTCAGATGGATAGTTTTCATTTGCCATGGAATCTTAAACTAAAAATGTATAATTAGGCATGTATATGTTTAGATAAATAGCTTTATCTAACTCTATATGTTTGTCTACATGTACATATAGAGGTCTGTTTTTATGTATAGCACCCATTACATGCCAAGCATTATGCTAAGAGCTCATTTGACCCTCAGAACAACACTGGGAAGTGGGTGCTATTATTATCTCCATATTATGGGTGTGGAAAACAGAGATCAAATGGCTTGCTTAGGATCACACAGATAGCAAGTGTCTGAATTCAGATTCAAACTCAGGGCTTCCAGAAAAGCTGAATGCTTTTTCCACGGTGTCACCTATTTCTCTCTCCCTGCACAGTGTAGTCGTCCTTCAATGAATTTGCTCATCAGCATGGGAAAGGGTCACAAACCTTGGGCAGTTAGCACTGGTCCTGGAGTCAGGAAAGCCCATTCATATCCAGCCTAGACAGTTACTAGCTGTGTGACCCTGAACAAGTCACTTCACCTTTGTTGGCTCAGTTTTCTTTTCTGTAAAATGGGGATAATTACAGCACCTACTTCACAGGAGTGCTGTTAGGATCAAATAAGGCAATAATTATAAAGGGCTTGCATGGTATTTGGCTCATAGAAAGAGTTATATAAATGTTAACTATTATTAGAATGGATAGAATGCTGGACTTGGAATCTGGAGATCCTGTCTTCAAATCCTGATTCAGATAATTCATAGCCATAAAGCTTTGGACAAGTCAGATAATCTCCGTAGGCTTCATATTAGTGGGGGACTTATCCATCTTCAGTTTCTGCATTTGTAAATAGATGGGTTTGGGTTCTGGCATTGAAGGTCTCTTTTAAGGACCTTTGAATCTAAATCTTTGGTCCAATGATCTCTCCTCAAGAGCTCGAAGGGAATGGCCATTGAGTCCAATCCCTTTGTTTTGTGGATAAAGAAACTGAAGTTCTTGGAAGAAACAAGGTCCTGGTGAGTCCAAATCTCATGCTTTTTTCCTTATTTCACAAAAGGATGACTTTTAGTCACTGCAGGAAAAGTAGTAGGACAAAATAGAATTAAAATATGTTAAGATGGTGAAACCATCATGGAGTCATATGGGAATAAGGGAAGAATCTGGTTTTTTCCTTATCATCTGTTGCCATCAGAGATTCTTTTCTTTTGCCATCAGAGATTCTAAACCATTTGTGACTGAGTAGATACATCCTAGCTAGTTGAGGAAAGCAGATGTTTGGTGATTTTGTCCAGGATCACACAGCTAGTATGAGAAATCGGATATAAACCTAGCTCTTACTGACTCTGAGCCTAATATGTTCTTCAGACAGCACTGATTTTCCTAAAGTCTTAAACTATTATAATCACAAGCCCCTTAAGCAGCCAGGAAATATCCCTGAGGTGAGGGTGGAGAAGATTTGGAAGATATCAAATTAGATCTGATAGTTGAATTGGTGAGGATGGATGTGATCATTAAGTCAAAAAATTAGAGAAAGAAAGGAACAAGGGATCAAATTCAGAGTCTTAGATAATTCCCACATTTATTATTATTATTTTAAAAAATCCTTACCTTCTGCCTTGGAACAGATACCTGGAAGGGCTAGGCAATTGGGGTTAAGTGACTTGTCCAGGGTCACACAGCTGGGAAGTATCTGAGACCAGATTTGAACCCAAGTCCTCACAACTCCAGGATTGGATCTCTGTGCTACCTCAATACCCCAAATGCCCACATTTAGACAACAAGAAAAAGTTAAAACAGAGGTAGAGGATTTGTCAAAGCTTTAAGGAAGAGAATCAAAATTTTTAATACCTGATTGAGCAGGGACAGTCAACAGCATCACAGGTTAGAAGGAGATTAAAAAGAAGACCTGAGAAAATACACAATAATATGTAATATTCAAATACATATGCTTTTTTATAACAACAAACAAATTTTCAAATCCTTATCCCCAGAAAGCAAAAAAAAAAAAGCCCAAACTCTATTGCATGGGTTTAATATTCATAGGATTAAAGGTCATAGTAAGTATTTACATAGTGTTTTACAAGTATTATCTCATCTTGTTCTCACAACCCTGTGGCATAAATGCAATTATTTTCTCCAAGAGAAAACTGAGGATAGTTAAGTGACTTGAAAAGAACCACTCAGATAGTCAATTTCTACCTGAAATTTGAACTCAGGTCTTTCTGATTCCAAGTTCAGGACTCTCTCTACTAAACCACCTAGATGCTTAGGCATGACCTGGATAGCATCAGAAGTCTTTTTGATCTCTACAACTCTTATCTTATGATCCTAGATCCTATAATATTCAGAAGAAAAAGAACTTTGGAGTCTATCAGGCACAATGGCCTCATTTATAGATGGGGAAACTACTAATCCAAAGTCTCATTGGATACCCTTGGTCATTTCATAAGTGGCTTATCCGGATTCAAACCCACGTTGTCTGTATCTGATACTGTGCCTCACTGGCTTGGAGGTTGGCTGTTGAAGTGGATAAACTCTGTAGCCCTTTCAGTTCCAAGATTCTAGGACTCTTGGAATTCCATACCAACTTTCATAGTTTGTAATGAAATTTACATTTTGTTTTCCAATTAGCCTGAGATATGACCAAACTTCATCTGCCTCCTGAAGGTCTTACACATCTATCATTTCAGCTTGAGGATTTTCCTACCTGAGATGGCAAGGGTAGTCATACATTCAAAATCATGGCACGAGGGACAGAAAGTTATCAGATAGATAGATAGATAGATAGATAGATAGATAGATAGATAGATAGATAGATAGATGGATGGATGGATGGATAGATAGATAGATAGATAGATAGATAGATAGATAGATAGATAGATAGATAGACTGACTGATTGATGGTAGATGATATATAGATGATGGATAATGCATGGATGATATGAATGATAAATGGATAGATGAATAGGTATTTAGGCAAATAACTGGATAGATAGATGATGGCTGATAGATGACTGACAAGTGGATAGATAGATAGATAGATAGATAGATAGATAGATAGATAGATAGATAGATAGATAGAAATATAGGTAGGTAAGTAGATAGATTGATAGACTGATAGATTGATAAATTGATGGGTGGGTGATAGATGATTCATAATGGAAGGATGATAGGTGGATAGATTGATTGATGGGTAGATGATAGATGAAGGCTGATAGATGGCTGATAAGTGGATAAAAAGATGGTTGAATAGATAGACAGCTAGATAGATAGATAGATAGATAGATAAGACAGATTTAATAGTTAAGTACTTACTATGTGTCAGGCACTGTGAAAGCACTAGAAATATAGGAAAAAGTAAGCATGACACTATGTAAATTCAAGAAATTTATATTCTAATGAAGGAAGGGGTTCTGGGTAGGGGGGCAGGGGGTAAAGAAAGGGTAACCCATGGGACAATGCAGCAGGCTAAAAAGAGGAGGAGTACCAAGAGAGGCCAGAGGAGAGTGAAGTCAAACATGATTGGGGTGGGCCTTTGGTAATATTGCAGGACCTTTGTGGTAGATAATGAGTGCCACCAGAATTTTTCTGGACTTTGTAATAAAAGAAATCACAGTGTTTTGCAATTTGAAGTGTCTTTGTCTTTATAGATCATCTAGGCCAAATACCTTTTATTATAGTGAAGTCCCATAAAGAGTGAATTACTTGCCCAGGGTCACTCAGGTGGTTGATGACAGGAGGGAAGTTGAAGTATCCTAATTCCCAATCAAATCCTCTTTATATTGTAGCCTGCAATCTATCTTGTTGATAGAAAAGGAGTGAGGAAGGGAATAAGCAATTCTTACACACTTCCTATGTGCCAGGAATTATACTAAGTGTTTTATAATTATTACCTCATTTAAACAATCCTGAGAGTAGATGCTATTTTCATCCCAATTTTATAGTTGAGGAAATAGAGGCAGAGATTAAGTGACTTGTCTGGAGTCACATAGATAATGGGTGAGATGGAGGAGAGAGAGAAGGGGAAGAGGGAGAAAGACTGACTTCTTATTCTTTCACTCTCAAACAAAACAGAACCCTTGCCCTTGCGTTCTGGATTTGAACATGGGTCTAGCCTGATTCCAAGTCCATCCATCTATCTGCTGTGCCACCCCATTGTCCCAGATTACAGAATGTAAATTTGAAGTACCAGCCAGCATCTGTAGAATAAACATAAGAGCATATATTTGTACTTCTATACTGCTGTGACAAATGTATTTAAAACAGCTCCCCAATTTTCTATTGTCCCTAGGGGAGTATTTAAGACCTAGGAAGGTTAGGAGGAAGAAAAACCACCAATTACTGGACAGATAGTAGCCTGTGGGCCAGTAGACAGCCAATAAGAATTGAATGCTGTTTTTTGAGAGGATAATAAGTATAATGAGGATGACTTTTTTTTTATTCTTGGGTGTTTGATTGCTGTTCCCTGAAATAATGCCAGGTACACCAAGTGACTGTTAACAAAATCCCTAGCTGCTTAATGTCAGATTTTAAAAAGGTGACAAGCTTCAGCTCAGAGTTGCCTCTACAATCAAATTAGGAATGGGGGAGGGGCAGGGGAGGGAGGAGACTCTTCCAGAAAGTACCTAATAGTAAACCCAGAAGATAAGAGCAAGATGGGCAGTGCCCCCACATGTGGGTCTTTCTGGTTCAGTATTTATTATTCAACTTCCTTGTCCCGGAGATCCCTCTGGTCCCCGTAGTTCAATTCCACACATGCTCCAGTGAGGCGCCTCCATCCCTTTATTCCACACATCATTAAAATTAGAGGTCTCCTTGCCAAGAAGTTGTGGTGTCTGATTGTGTCTCTGGTATACATCATCACAGAAAGCCCTCCTTTGAGCTGTCTGCAAGACTCCCTTTCTAAATGCCTGCCCGCCCTAGATTTAAGTTTTCCTTGTTTTACTCCCAGTGCTGGTGGATACACGGGCCACTTGCTTAAACCCATTGGGCAAGTAATGGGATTAAAGGAACTGCCTGGGATGCAGTATGCAAGACAAGCTCCAGTCCTTTAAAACTGCCATTTGCTTCTTTGTCTGCAGAGAAGCCCTTGTCTTTCAGAGCTGGCTGCTGCTCTGTCTCTGGGGCTGATCCTGGAATCAGATAATGAGCAGCAGCCCAGAGAGAGAGAGAGGAAGAGAGAAAGGGGGAGAGGGACGGAGGAAGAGGGAGATGGAGAAGGAGAGGGAGAAGGGGAAGAGGGAGAGGGTGAGGGAGAAAGACTGACTTATTATTCTTTCACTCTCAAACAAAACAGAATCATTGGGCTGCCAGGGTCATTAAGGACCCCCGTGGTTGCCATAGAAACGACCTTTGGGGCTTTATGGCTGTTAATGCATGAGTGACTGCCTGCATTATGTGGATAGAAGAGGTCATCCTTGTGTTGGTGGCTAGAAAGAAAGAAAGAAAAAGAAAGAGAGAAAGAAAGCAAGTCACACACACAAAAAATAAAAACCCTAAGACTGGAGGGTTGGCTGCTTTTTCTAAAGAAACGGTAGTGCTCGGTCCCTTCAATCACCTAGCTAGAGAGTAGAGTACATTGTGTATGTGTGTACGCGCGCGCGTGCGCGTGCGCGGGGGGAGGGGGGACTCTTCTCCTTTGCTTCAAAAAAAAATTCGAACCCAGCAAAACTTCCAGACAGACGTAATTGTTCATAAATATTCCTGACAACCACTATTTACAACATATTTACAAGTTTTAGTGGAAACATTCCCTGACGTGGGGCAGGAGCATTTTCCTTAGGAGCATTATTTTGCTTGCATGAAGCTGAAGGGAAGTGAGAGCCCCAAGGACCAGGGCTGAGAAACAAGTTCCCAATTCTAGACTTGCTGGGCAGTTCTGTAGCCCGTTATTTCTAGGGCAATCCGTTTCCACCAGGGGAAGGTCAGAACTCCCACCCACCCCTCCTTCTGCTGGGCCAGCTCTCTCTACTGGTCAATTTCTTGATGGTCATCAAAATATGGCCTCAGATGGAGGTTCCTTTGGATTAATAGACAGACTAGAGTGGATAAAATCTTCAGAGGTTGCTCACCGAGGGAGGAACAGTGCTGCCTAGCTATCTGGAAAAGGGAATGCCAAATACCACGTATCTCAGCAGAGAAACATAGAAGAGACTTCACTGGAGAAGAATCCCATGAGCAAAATGAAAGATTTCTTTTGTTAGTTTCCTCTTCTTCTTTCTCCCCTTTGTCCTCCCTTTTCTCATATTCTTCTTCCTTTTTTCTTCTTTCTCTCTTTCTTTCTTCTCCCTCTCCTTTTCTTTCTCCCCTTCCTACTTTTTCACCCTTTCTTCCCCTTCTTCTCTTCTAGATCATCATCATAACTGTCATCACTGTCATCATCATCATCACCACCATCATCATCATCACCTTCAACTAAAGTCCCATCCCAACAGCAACAGCAGCTACAACATGTCAGCACTCTGGACCAGAAGTCAAGAGATTTAATTTCCATTTATTGATTTGTCACCTCTCAGTTTTGTGTTGTTGGCAAAGTCACTACATCTCTGAGGTCCTTATTTTATTTATCTGTAAAATGAAAGGGTTGAACTAGACAAACTCTCCAGTTCTAACATTAGATTGTTCTATGTATGGAGTGTAATGGTTATCCCTGGACCTTAGGGCTGCAATTGTCATTTTCACATCATAAATGTCTTCCTTATCTCCTTGCACCCTTTCCCAGCTTCAAAAATCTATGACTGTTATTTGGACAAGTATAGAATCACAGAAGTTAGATGGAGAAGAGCCCTTGCAGGTCATTGAGTCCAACCCCTCAATTTACAGATGAGGAAACTACAGCCTCATGAAAGTGAAACATTTGCTAAAGATCATATAAGAACAAATAAAGAAGGAACTGTTCAGCCAGAGAGACCATGTCCAATGTCTCAAATCAAGGGATGATGGAGTAGTACAGAGGAGAGGAAGATGGTCACTAAAATCAAACACTGCAGACAAACTGAGGACCATTAAGATTTGCTAAAAATCATCCCTGGCTTCTGCTCCCCGGAGCTGCTAACTGTTAGCCCAGAATGCTGTCTGCTACACCAGGCTGCCTTTCGTGCCACATGACAGTGCTACCACTTGCTAACAAGGGGGGAAAATAACATGGAGCATTCAGTGGGCGAGTCACAATTGTTAGGTGCTGCACTTTACAACATCCAAACACTGATTATGTGAAGCTTCCAGCCAGCCACTGGGGGACTCAGAATTGTTTTCTCTTCTCAGACTTCCCACTCTGTTTTTGTTATGAAACTTCTCTGGAAGATAGTCTGATTTTTTTTTGGCACACTTAAACTAAAAGATGAGAACAGTCTTATCAGAACCTTTCAGAAGCTTCATCTGTAATGCCTAGAGTCTGGATCACTTTAACAGGGTTAGGATAATAGTTAGGCAATAATAGTGTAACTGAATAATAGAACAATAGTCAATAAATATTGATTAAGCACCTACTATGTGCCAAGCACTGTGCTTAGCACTGGGAATACAAAAAAGGGAAGAGATAGTCCTTGCCATTGAGGAGGGAGGGCAACATGCATAATGGAGGAGATGACTATGTACAAACCAGCTGTATACTGAATGAATTGGAGATAAAGAGAAGGAAGGAATTGGCATTAAGAAAATCTGGCCTCAGACACTTACTAGCTGTGTAACCCTGGAATAAATCACTTCATCCTGTTTGTCTTAATTTCCTCATCTTAAATGAGCTGGAGAAAGAAATGGCCACCCACTCCAGGATCTGAGTTATGTGGCTCTGGATAAGTCACTTCACCCTATTTGCCTCAGTTTCCTCATCTGTAAAATGAGCTGGAGAAGGAAATGGCAAATCCAGAATCTTTACCATGGAAGCAGCAAATAGGGTTATGAGGTGTCAAATACATCTGAAATGACTGAATAACACTTGCAGGGGTAAATACAGTGAATAAAGAGATTGTGTGGTCTGTTGTGTTTTGCCTTCAGTAAAATGTTAGCTCCATGAGGGCAGGGACTGTTTTTACCCACTCCCTTTGCATATCCAGAGTTATGTGCCTTGCACATAGTAGCCACTAAAGAAACATTTATTAAATGAAAATGTATACAGGTTGAGGAGAACCAAATAAAAGGTTTTTTCCAAGCTTGCTTTGTATAAAAAATGCATTTGGTGATCTTATATGGGTTTCTGGTTTTGTTTTGTTTTTTTGTTTTACAAATACATAAATCTCCTATTTGCATTATTTCCTTTCCTTGAGACTGGCACCTGTTGTGACATGTGCATTAGGAAAAAAAGCCAGTAAGAGGAAACTCCCTTCCCTCCTAGCTCATTGCATAGAAGGAAAAAGCGTGATGTCACTAGAACTAAAACTTGAAATCCACCTAAACCTTCTGAAATCCAGCTTCGTGTATCCCAAGGTTTTCATCCATTCCAAACCCTACTTTGTGTTTGCAAAATACTCTCTAGGAATATAGAACTGCAGAGCTAGAAGGATCTCTGAGATCATCTAGTTATCACTACACAATGCATTTATCCCCAAGTCCAGAAACCCAGGACAAGCCATTTCATTGATCTTTGTGTTACATTCCTCATCTGAATAATGAGCAGCTAGACTAGATCCCTCAGGTCTCTTTTGACATCAACAATCTGTTAATCAAAGTGGCCAAGCAGCCTCCTCATGCACACCGCCAATGATGACAAACTCACTACCTAAAGAAAAACTATTCCATTTTTGGTCATCTCTAATGACTAGAATATTCTTTTTTTACTCTGTATAGCTCCCTAGAACTAGAACCAGCAAGTGAAAGTTATATAGAATATGGATTTTTGACATCATATTATCTAACTCCTTTTCTACAATCTTTCAAATATTTGAAAAAAATATTAAAGTAATCTTCTCTCTTATGGACTCAACATTCTCATCTGTGTTTTGATAAGGAAGAAACATTTCTTCAAAGTTTTCTTTTTTTAAATTTGGAAATTTTTATTTAATTAATTAATTTAGAATATTTTTCCAAGGTTACAAGATTCATTTTCTTTCCCTCCCCTCCTCCTCAAAGTTTTCTAAGTGACAAAATATATTATTCTTCTGATTTTATAGGTGAGGGAAGAGAGACTTATATGGTCACATAGCTGCAGAAACAAATAGCAAATGAATAAAGAAAACACAACTTGTATTCCCATGAAAATAAACACAAGATATATAGAAAAATGAACACAGAAGACTTCCGTCATCTTGGATTTTTCACTAATTTGCTGGGTTACCTTGGATGAATTATTTCCCTTCTCTGAAACATGGAAACCACCTATTCTACACATCTTACAGATGAGGAAACTGAAGATTTGTTCTATCTCTGATCTATTATGGTTCCTTGATGTATGTTTATTTTGAGTGGCCCATAAATGTCACACTTTGGGAAGATGCTTGTTGATGAGGAAGTCAATAGAAAGATTTTTGTTTGCAAAATCATGGGATATAGAACCCCAGAGCTAGAAGGACCTTTGAGATCATTCTAATATCTCTGTACAATGCATTTATCCCCAAGTCCAGAGATCCAAGACAAGCTGTTTGCTTGTCAGAAAGACCTGTGCCTAAATCTGGCCTCAGACACTTAATAGCTGCATGACTCTGGATAAGTCATATACCTTCTGCCTCCATTTCTTCATCTATACAACAGGAATAATAATAGCATCTACCTTTCAGTAGAGTGGTGAAGATACAATACTATGTATGATACATGGAAAGCTCTTTGAAAACCTTAAAGTGCTATATAAATGTTAGCTTTCAGTAACTATTTATTCTCTAGCTCCCTCTCCATCCCTTCACCACCCAAATTTATTTCATACAGACTGGAATTTGAACTCTGAATAGAGCAGTTTCTTAGAAGAATCCACTGACTTTATCAGCAGATTTAGTTAGGATATGTTGAAGAGCTGAAAGTTCCCCTTGGAAAATTAGAGAGAAAATGTTTATTTCTGGGGGAAGAAGGAACTAGGCTATATTACACAGTAGCCTTTATTTCTGCCAGGGACTAACAGTTGCTATATTTTAAAATTACAGCTTGTTCAATTCAGAGGCAAGGTTGTCCTTGGAACAAGCTACTGATTCTGACTTCTAGACCCAGGCCATAGGGAAAGGGTTAATGATTTCTGTGTGTTCTTTAACCTTTGCCTCTGTGACCATTACTTACAATTTCTCATATCTGGAGGGCCCTTTATCAGGCCAACCAGCCCCAAATGCTACAGTAAAGATGAATCAGGAACCAGAGGGGTCAGGAAGCTGAAGCATTTTTGTCCCTCTTCAAAAATGGGCATCATTTCACTGCTATGTTATTCAGCATCAGCCTCTTTTTGTGCATATCAGATTCCTTTCTTTATCCTGCCTGTCTCCTTATCCTGATTATGACTCCAGAGAGCATATTTTGACATCCACATTTTCAGGGACTCACCAGAAAACATTTCAGGAACTTTTCCATCTTTGAATTAAAAAAAAAAACCCAACACATTCTTTAACTCTTCTAATAAGTACTTACTATGAGTATGGAGATATGTATCCCTATATATTACAGCCTAATTATAAAGGGATGTGTCTGTGTGTTTGCATCTCTCCATCCCAGAATTAAATAGAAGCAGAGATCCTAGCCCCAAACTGCCTCTTTTGTCCTCTCCTTCCCCTCCTTCTCCACTTTTCCCCTCCCTCCCTCCCTCCCTAATTTGCTATCTCGTGGATCAGCAGGGCAACAGCCTGTCAGGGACACTGCTGCACACCACACTGAATGCCTTGTCTTTGTTCTTTTTCATCTTAGAAGAACAGAGTGAACCAGTTACTTAACAGCTAGGAATACATGAGGCCAGCAGACCTGGCCAGAGATTGGTTATCCCATTTAATATCAGATCCAGATCTCAAAGACTAAGCTTACTCTTTGGTAAAAGGAGCAAGAGACGCAGAAATTGCAGCACTCTTTCCTAGACATTTTATGGAAATGCTCAGTTGATCTGTCTGAATGTTGATGAGACATTTGTGAATGTAGATAGAATCGGGCTCATTGATGCTGCCCAGTAATGACTGACGGTTGACATTGGTGATGTGCCACTAATTACAAACATGGGTAAAAGCAATTAGAAATTCAAAATGGCAGGATCACATCTGACTTGAAGCAATGTAAATGGTTTTTAAAGTGTTTATTCAGAAATGAAAAATGTTAACTGAGATGGAGAGAGATGTTTCTGTGTGTAAAGGGTGTGTATGTGTGGGGGAAGGTCCCTTTCTTAGTTTCAGCTCCATTTCAAGGTTATGTGCTTAGCTTGAGGCTGAGGCTATGCAGATCCTCATTTACCTGGAAGATGGGTGGAACAAAGATTCACATGCATGCATATTTCTACATGTTTTCTCTCTCTTGCCCTTTGTTCTCAAAAATGCATAAAAAGCTCATGGCAAACATTTTGAACATTAGCTCCCTCAAGCTATATGCAGGGATATTTTAACATCAAAATTTTCATTATGAATATATCAATGGTTCAGGTGTGTATAATTTTATCAAAACATCCTGTATATGAAACCAAATGGAAATAATATGGTAGTAATATGTATGTTTAAATTTACAGCAGCTTTGAGAAAGGGAAGAGGACTGTTAGAGCAATCTCATTTTTTTTCAAACAGTAAATTCTGGACAAGAATGAATGAATGAATGATAGATGGATGAATGAAAAAGTATTATAAGTTCTTACTATATAACAAGTACTAGATTAAGGGCTAGGAATACAAAAACCAAAGCAAAGACAATTGTTTCCCTGATAGTACATACATTAAAAAAAATACAACTTCTGTCTTAGTATCAATTTTAAGGCAGAAGAGTGACAAAGACTAGGCAACTGGGGTTAAATAACTTGCCCAGGGTCATGGAGTTAGGCAGTGATTTGAACCCAGGTCCTCTTGACTCCAGGCCTGGCTCTCTATCCACTGAGTCATCTAGCTGCCCCTGGTGGGGTATTAGGGTGAAACAAGAAATCAAGGCATAGACTGGCACATCTTTTCTAGAATAATGGCAATATTAATTTGATTACAGTCTCAGAATTGGAAAGAGGAATGAAGACTCTCTCATGCTCTCTCTCTCTCTCTCTCTCCCTCCCTCCCTCCCTCCCTCTCCCTCCCTCCCTCTCTCTCTCTCTCTCTCTCTCTCTCTCTCTCTCTCTCTCTCTCTCTCTCTCTCTCTCTCTCTCTCCCTCCCTCCCTCCCTCTCCCTCTCCCTCTCCCTCTCCCTCTCTCTCTCTCTCTCTCTCTCTCTCTCTCTCTCTCTCTCTCTCTCTCTCTCTCTCTCTCTCTCTCTGTCTGTCTCTCTCTCTGTCTCTCTCTCTGTCTCTCTGTATGTTTGTAGGTAGGTGTGTGTTATATTAATGTGTTACAAATCTGAACTGGCTGTAGAAAAAGCTAGTCTGCCAAACTTTTAAAATTGTGGCATGCTTGAAAAGAAATGCAGTTTTCCAAGAATCACGATAAGGAGATACAACATGATTTAAGATCAAGAAGCCTGAGCTTACAGACTTCTGATCTGTTTGACTCCTGACTTTGCCTCGTATTTAACTACAGGAAAATCACTTCCCTGGGCCTCAGTTTTCTCATCTATAAAAGGGAATAGTAACACTTCCATTCTCTACCTTGCACAATTGCTGTGAGGTAAATAAGCCACTTTACCAATCTTAAACCACCCACAAAACTGCTTTCTTCTTTACCTTTCTATCATACTATTGAGTTTACAAAACTGATTCCCCACAGAAGTCCATTGAGACAAATAATCCAGCCAAGCATATCCAGCAATAGCAACACATTAAAGGAGTTCTTGGAAACTACCTTTAATGGTTACAAAGGGTGAGTGGGTTTCTAATTAGCATTTGTCAATGGGTGCTACCAAAGTATTTGATAATAGCTCCTTCTTTTCTATCATCTTTGTTTTTCATATGTTTCATAAACCAAGATGAACTTGAAACCAATCACAAGCTCCAAGTCACTGAGAACCCAGTGAAGGAGGAATAATGGTACTAATACAAGCATTCCAGTAAGGATAAAAGAACATCCCCCATAACATGACATATATAGTATGTGTGAAATGTGGACACTAAAGGGGGAGAGGGGATTATTCTCTCTGGGGAACATCATGGCAAGCTAGGCTTTACAGCACTTAGTGACCTGAAATCAATCTCTCTCTCACACCTCCAGCAATTTGACAGTCTTTCTCAGAGAGGCCACCACCATCCCAAGGAGGACAGGAGATCCCGGTCTCTTTCTTCCCTGAATTCTAGGTTGAGTGAAGTGTTTAACTCTGTGTCTTATTGTGGAAAAGGGTTCAAGGCAACGTGGAGAACTTTTGTATTGGGTCTAGGTGTTGTTTGAATGGAAGAGCGTGTGTAACTAGATACCATTTATTTTCTCAGATGATCTCTGGGGCTTGTTTTGGTAATTACCCCAGGTTCCTTAACAACCACCAATTTGTTCAGTGCCAGGAAACCTGAATTTACATCAAATAATGCATAATTCATATGGCATGGACAGCAATTATGAGCTAATTGAGGGGTGTAATGTTGAAAGAAAGGCTACATTATGAAGAACATATGGACGGCTAGAAGAGAAAAAGACTTCAGTCCACCGAGGCTCATTTCCCGTAATGTCCTTTTTCTTAAGATGGCACCTAATTGTCTCTTGAAGGGCACACAAGTCTCCTCTTCCAACACTTCCCAGAACACCAGGCTACCAACATTGCTGTTTAGGAGAAAGACCGTCCCCAGGTCTGAAGCGTAATGGTTCTTCTCGCTTTGGGCTAGGTGTTCACTGAGGCTAGCAGATAACGTTGACAATATTTTTCAAATTTATTTTGCTAGGAATGGCTATATTGCTCTTTCTGCTTCTGATATATGATATACTTCATCATACAATGCAAATTTTATTCTTGGAGTAGTATATACACTCCTGGAGAGCAGGGCAGTGATTGCTTTTGGTTTTGTTTGGCCACAAACGCTGTTTCCTTGCACAAGCAAGTTTCTTGCCCATAGAGATAATTAAGAAATGCTCACCCTACTGGATTGGATTAAGAGACTGTCTTGAACAAGTCGACATCACTTTAGAACTAAAAGTAAGGGTTACCTATAGAGCAACTCTGAAAAAGAATGGGTAGACTATCCATTACAGAGAAGTGGTTGATTGAGGGTGCAGAATGAGTGTACATATTCATTCTGCATCCTCAGTCTGCCACATCTATGTAATGGATAATGTATGTATGTATCTATGTACACATTTTATATTTTATATATACATGTATAAAATATAAAATGTATGTATGAGTGTGGGTAATAGTAGTAGTCTCTGGGTAACTGAGGATGACGATTGTCTTTGTGTGTTTTTGTGCACATAAACACTTGTGCATGAAGATTTAAGTGGAAAAGTCGATGCACAGAGACAGTCCCACTCTCTCGGTGTTGGAAGCCTGGGTCCATTGGCATGAAAGGTCGTTACATCTGGAGACTTCCTCAGCTGCATTGGATGGCCGTGTTGTCTTTTGTGCTCCAACACGCCCTAAGCACTCCACAGTGCCTTGCTGCGTTGCCATCTCAGCCGTTGAACCTTCTTGTTGGTTTCTTCCACCTGTTCCACCGAAACAGTCTTCACATGCTGGGTGAGTAAAGCCCTAGTTCACCAGGGGTTGACCCGAGGGCTACCCTCACAAGTTTAGTGTGTGTAATAGATAGCGTATATATGTATATATAGGTGTGGATATTTATATGTTATATGCATTAATTCAACTAATAATAACTTAAAATAATTATATAGTGACCTTATCTGAAAGTGCATGAAATATTTCATATCTGTAGTATCTCCCCACTTCTATACTAAAAAATAACAGAAATTTATTCTCTCTCCCACCCATCCTCACTACATTGAAAAAAAAAATTCTTGCAACAAATTTGCATTGTCAAGAAAAACAATTTTCTCCACTGGCTATACACCCAGATAAATGAGCATATCTACCTACACACATTATACATAATGTAAGTGTGCACTTGCATATCTCTATCTCTGTGTGCATAATACACTGATGATTGTCTGTGTATATGTGTATACATGTCTATGTGTGTCTACGTGTTTTATCTGTTCATGTGTGTTTTTAGCCATTGGAGAAAATTGTTTCTCTTGATAATGCAAATTTGTTGTGTTTTTTTTTCTATCTTTAATGTGGTGGGGGTGGGTGGGAGACAAATTAGATTTCTGTTATTTTTTAAGTTAGAGAATCGGAAGGGGGTGCTATAGATATAAAACGTGTCCTACATTTTCAGATGAAGTCACTGTATTATTAGTTTAACTTAACTGTTTTACGTTGTTTCAAGAGACCTCTCAAAAGGAGAAAAATGTTATCTTCTTCTTTTACTCAAACTCTCTTCTATAAGGACTACATTTATATCAATCTATGTATACTAACATGTGGGGAAAATGTAATGTGTAAATAGGGGGAAAAGAAAGACCAAATAGAATAATCTTTCTCACACAAAGATTCACATGGGAAGGGGAGGGGAAGGAAACTCCTATAAGAAGGAGAGGAAGAGAGTTTTTACTTAAACTTTAATCTCAGGGAAATCAACTCTGAGAGGGAAAAACATCCAGATCCATTGGGATCTTGAATTCTATCTTACCCAACAAGGGAAGGGAGAAGGGAAAACCAAGGGGGGTAGGGAGGAGGGAACACAAAAAAGGGAGAGAAGAAGAGGGGGGAGGGGGAGGAAACAAAAAGGGAGGGACTAGAAAGGGAAACATATCAAGGGAGGGGACAAGGGGGACTGATTTAAAGTAAATCACTGGACTAAAAGGTAGAGCTGAAGAAGAAAGGTTACAATTAGGGAAGGATATCAAAATGCCAGGGAGTCCACAAGTGACATGAATGGGATGAACTCACCCATAAAACGTAGACGAATAGCAGAATGGATTAGAATCCAAAACCCTACCATTTGTTGTCTTCAAGAAACACACATGAGGCGGGTAGACACCCACAAGGTCAGAATTAAAGGATGGAGTAAGACCTTCTGGGCCTCAACTGACAGAAAGAAGGCAGGAGTGGTAATCATGATATCTGATAAAGCCAAAGCAAAAATAGACCTGATCAAAAGGGATAGGGAAGGTAATTATATTTTGTTAAAAGGGACTTTAGATAATGAAGAAATATCACTAATCAACATGTATGCACCAAATAATATAGCACCCAAATTTTTAATGGAGAAACTAGGAGAATTGAAGGAAGAAATAGACAGTAAAACCATATTAGTGGGAGACTTAAACCAACCATTATCAAATTTAGATAAATCAAATCAAAAAATAAATAAGAAAGAGGTAAAAGAAGTGAATGAAATCTTAGAAAAATTAGAATTAATAGACATATGGAGAAAAATAAATAGGGATAAAAAGGAATACACCTTCTTCTCAAGAGACCTCTCACAAAGTAGGAGTAGTCTATAAATGTTTATAATATAAGACCAAAACACATTAATGAAACTTAAAGTGGCCAAAAAAATAAAAAGAAAAGGGAAAGGGAAGAAGTGGAAATTTTCTCCCATTGAATGTTGACTGTAGAAGAGAATTTGGTAAATGAATACCATTTTCCCATTTATTCTCTTTGGAAAATCAGAAGTATTTTCCCCTAGAGGTGGGGGGAAATGACAGAGTTAAAAATGTTTGGGGCAGAAAAGACTGAAAGAGTATACTGGGTATTATATTAAACCAATATCCTGACAGAATCTTAGAAATTCACAATTGGAAGGATTGGCCAGTATTTGATGATTTTGATTGATACAATATGCCTAAGGAGAGCTCATCTTAGTTATCAAATATGAAAAAAAAACTCATAAACAGGCAAGGAAGTTCATAGCCCTTTTGGGTCACTCTACTGATTAGGGTTGCTCCAATGGCCGTGAAGGCAGGCAAAGCAATATTGTGGAGTGCTTAGTGCTTAGTCAGATACTGAAGACACTAAGGTCATCCACTGCATCTAGGGATATCACCAGCCATCCGGAGCTTTTTTGTTCCTACTAGACTTTAAAAATTCTGAAAGGGAGAGTGACTTTTTGCAACTCTGCCTCACTTCAGTCCAATTCAGGCATAAGTCATGACTTGATGTCATTAGTCCTCTTTGAAAATGAAAGACAAGCAACAATTGGTTAGGAATTATTACAAGTGAAATCAAGTAAACTGAGGCACAAAGTTCTCAGTTTATTGGCAAAATATAAAATCGCCAATTAACAGGGTCTTAGAAAAGCCCTCTCAGAAAAGCTAAGATCACATATGAGGCAATTTACTCTCTTTTATGGACAAAAGGAGGAGCATCCAGAATAGAACGCGGCATCATAGATGGAGAAAGCAGTATAATTAGTTACAAAGCTTGTAGCATCATAGGCATGAGGTACAATATGATTGTCTGAAAAATCAGGAATGAGAAGCTGGCAGAAACCCCTCCTTCCCTTCTGTCGTTAAGAAATGTCCATTGTTTGAATCCACATACAAGGACAGTTTAGTGACAGTCATCCAGACTCCTTGGTGTTCACCTGCATCCTTCAAGGACAACAGATTTCCATGAGGCAAGAATAGAACAGTGATTAGCAGGAGAACTGAATTTCTAAGCTTAATTCTGAGACAATGAGTGATTTGCAGGAGAGTTGAATCTACAAACTTACCTCTGGGATGAATGAAATATGACTTACATAGTTATAAAAAATTGTCAGTTGCAGCAGCTAAGTGGTTCAGTTGATATAGATCCAGCTGGAAATGGGAGGTCCTGGGTTCAAATTTGACCTCAGACACTTCCTAGATGTCACTTGATCCTCCTTGCCTTAGGTTTTATGACTCTTCTACCTTAGAACAAACACATAGTATTGATTTTAAGATGGAAGGCAAGGGTTTAAAAAAAATGTAAGTAATGATACAGAAGAAAATCAATAAAAATCAACTTGATTTTCCTAATTTTCAGAGCTTTTTCCTGACATCAAGCTTGAATTTGCCTATCTGTAACCTCCATCCATTGGTGCACTACATTTTCTGACCCTGCCCTCTCTCTATAGCCATTCCCCTTGCCCCATCACCAGGATGTTTTCTCTACAAATAAGCCAGCTTTTCCTTATTCTTAACCCTTAAACAGAGGAATTCCTCAAACCTGAGCTCAGATCTTTTGACTTTAGTCTCCCACCTCTCTGGGCACCTTCACTACACCTGCCCACAAATGCCCTACCCAAACCTGAGATCATTCCCTGGAAGAAATTCTGCTTGGATTTCCCTCTCTTGTCTGCTGACCTTCTTGAAACTCTATTTCAGGAAAGCCCTGACCATACTTTGCATGTTCTTCTCCAACCACATCCTTCAGTGAAGACCCTGGAAAATCACCTTGCATTAGCTTCAGTATGTCTTTTACTGTCTATTCCCTTATCTCCATTTCTGAAACCATGAAATAAGATGAAATCAACTCTGCTTTTGTTTATTGATGGAGCATGTCAATATATTCCACTATGGCCCTCCTCACCATCCTAGTGACATTTTTAAAAACAGCACCCTCCCCTCAATTACATGTAAAAGCAATTTTTCAACATTCTTTTTTTTTAAGTTCCAAATTTTCTCCTTCCCTCTCCTTTCTCCCCTAAATGACAAGCAAGGTGATATAGATTTTACATATGCAATCATGTGAAACATTTCCCACATTAATCATTTTGCAGAAGAGAATTTGAATAGAAAAACCAAGAAAAATGAAAAAAGTAAAATTGAGTAAGTTTAGGTCTATATTCAGACTCCCTCTGTTTTTTCCTCTGGAAACAAATGTTATCTTTCATCATCTGTCCTTTGGAATTGGCTTGGTTCACTGTATTGCTGAGAATAACTAAGTCATTCACAGCTGATCATTGTTACAATATTGCTGTTACTAGGTACAATGTTCTCATGGTTCTGTTTACTTCAGTTTTCATCAGTTCATATAAGTTTTTCAAGTTTTTTTCTGAAATCCTCCAGATCATTTTTTATACTACAATATTATTCTGTTACAAATATATACAGCAACTTGTTCAGCAATTCTCCAATTGATGGACATCCCCTCAATTTCTAATTATTTGCTATTACAAAAAGAGCTGCTATAAATATTTCTGTACAAATAGGTCCTTTCATTTTAAAAAAAAATATTTGGAAAACAAATCAAGTCATGGTATGATTGGATCAAAGTGTATGCACAGTTCTAAAATCCCCTTGGGCTTTTAAATTGCTTTCCAGAATGGTTGCATCAGTTCACAACTCCACCAACAGTGCATTAGTATCTTTATTTTCCCATATCCCTTCCAACTTTTGTCACATTCCTTTTCTGTCATATTGGCCAATCTGATAGGTGTGACAGAGTACCTCAGAGTTGTTTTAATTTTCATTCTTCTAATCCAGAATGATTTAGAACGTTTCTTGATTTCTTCACCTGAAAACTGTTGCTTTATCATTTATCAGTTAGACAGTGATTTATGTGATTATAAATTTGGCTTAGTCAGCATTGAAGTGACTGTGGGTTCTTCTAGAAAAGAACAAAACAGGGGGCATCTGGGTGGCTCAGTGAATTGGGAGCCAGACCCAGAGATGAGAGGTCCTGGGTTCAAATTTGAATCCAGACATTTCCTAGCTGTGTGACCCTGGGCAAGTCACTTGTCCCCATTGGCTAGCCCCTACCATTCTTCTGCCTTAGAACCAATACACAAGGTAAGGGTGTAAACAAACAAACAAACAAACAAAACAAAACACTAGACCATGCTGTCAGAATATTCCCTCTACCTCCCACCACCTCTAGGCCAATGGAGAACTATGTATATTGGCTAATGGTCCATAATTTAATTTCTAAACATTGCTCCAGAAAACTGAGAGGTTGTCATGTACTTATGGTCACACAGCTAGTTTGTGGCAGAAATAGGACTTGAATTCAAGACTTACTGACTTTATTTAAAAACAAAAACCTTACCTTCTTTTTAAAAACCAATTCTAAGACAGAAGAGTAGCAAGGACTAGTCAATTGGGGTTAAGTGACTTGCCCAGGGACCCATAGGTAGGAAGTTTCTGAGCCTCCATTTGAACCCAGATCCTCCCAATTCCAGGTCTGCATTCTATCCACTGTTCTACCTAGCTGCCCTGACTAACTTTAGTCTACTCTCTGCCATACTCCCTCTGACAAGTCCTATTGATGACATACTTTCCCTTAAGGACTAACCTACTTGAGTAGAAAGAATCTAAGTGGGCTAGCCAATGATCATTTATTTCTTGATGAGTTAAGGGGAGAAGACACAGCAACTCCATGAAACCCTCTACTAGACCATGGAGTCATGACCTGCATTCAGGTAGGGCGCCCTTATGGGTGAATCTATGGATCATTGAAAAAACTGAAGTTCTTTACATGAGGGATGCTCCTTGTTTACTTTTCTGCATCTGGATTGCATGGTTTCCCAGCAATTTGAACAGAGCACCTGGCTCATTTGCATGCCTTTTGAATAAAGAGGACATTCAGTATAGTCAAGGCAGAGATTGTTTTTATTTTCTCTTCATGTGTCGCTGAAGCAATGATTTGTAATAGGAGCAGAAACAAGACCCCTTTCCTGTGAGTAAGACTGTAAGCCCTTTCTAAGCATCAAGTGGTAGCACAAACACTTATTTAGAGAGGCTTGCTGATAGAGTTTTGTCTAGAATGAGTAATTCTTTCTGGTGGGCTTAAAATAATTTGTAAAAACAGCCTCATTTTTAAAAATGCATAAGAGGCAGCTAGGAAGCATGGTGGTTAGAGAGCCTGAAGTTGGGAGGACCTGGTTTCAAATCTGGCTTTAGACACTTCCAAGCTCGGCGATCCTGGACAACTCAGGTAGCCTCAGTTGCCTGGTCCTTTTCAATCTTCTGTCTTAGAACTGATACTGATACAGAAGGTAAAGTTTTTTAAACATACGTACCAAAAAAAGACATTCATGATAACAATAACTGAGTACAACCTCCAAAATGTATAACATCTTCAGTGCAGAGGGCATACTGATACAGGACTGATGAAAGCTCCCATGAATTCATGTCAAGTCAGTAAGTATATATTAAGTGTTTATTGGGTACCAAGCATTGTGCTGGGCATGGGAGGAAGCAAAGATGAAATCCCTTCCTTTCATATGTGTCGCTATTAAATGTGCAGTGTGATGTTACTCAGACCCTGGGCTCTGGGGCCATGCTCTGGGGCACATCAGACAAATAGAACACTGGCCAGACCTTGAAAACATGGAGGGTTATAGCTATAGTTCTTTTTTTTTTTTTTAATTTAGTTCTTAGTGTAGGAAGAGGAAAAGGAGGATTCCTTAGTTACTTGGAACTGAAAAGCTGACAGATGACCCAGAGGGCCCAAGAACCTTCCTCCAATTGCAACCCCAGCTGAGTGCTCCTGGAGACAAACTAACAGTCTGAAATGCATCTAATTGTAGATGTAAGACTATAGTATGGAGCAAAGACATTTCTTCTTGACCCCAATTGACTCCCTCCAGCATGAGGATTGATGGCTTGTACAAGTTACATCCTTGTGAGGATAACCACACATGACACCCTATATTTAATCCTTATTTTTGAATCTTCCTAAGATAGGAGTGTCTGGAAAAATCTGGCAGCTATGTGATCCAAGGGTTAATTAGGCCTTGCCCAGAAAAAAATGATTTCCCTTTCTCTACCCTGAATTAATTCCGAGTGACCAGTCGGCTCTTGCAAAATGGAAGATAAATAGGAGCTCATAATCCTGGTTCTCTTTACACTTTTCCCTTTTCTGCTCTTGTCTTTAATCTCACAAAAGCAGAAAGGCTCTAAAACTCATTGCTATTCTTCTCCTTGAGATTTGACTTTTGTCTCTTCCAGATTGGGATTTGGTTGGAATTGGTAGAAATTGATCAAATGCAACAACCCTACTCCCCTCCCTCTACCCCAAGCCACTCTCTCAGAGGTCCTTCCTTTGCAAAGACATTAGAATAATTTCAGTCTTCTTTCTCCCCTTCCCCAGTTGGGCTTAACATCTTAATTCCTCATCCTGTCTGCCAGTGAACAGTTGTTCTGAATTCTTCATTGAGCCGTCCACTAGTGACACCAAGATCTTTTCCCTTTTTTTCCTCTCTCTCCCTGAAAGGTTACAACTAATTCAGAACCCATCAGCTGGTGAGAACAGTTTAAATTGTTCCTTCAAACTGAAATTCATCTGCTGTCGTGTTGCTCAATTACTTGGTTTTCTTTAGTCCTTCTTGGAATCCTCATAAAATTCCGTTGCCTTTGCTGGCCTGACTAATGTCATAACATCAGCAAATTGTTAATCTCTATATTAACCCCTCTCGGCTAGATGGTTCATACACGGAAGCAAACCACCTGTTTGAGAACTGACTCCCAAACATGTCTCTATTAACCTTTACCCATGAACCCAATTCTCCACCCTTTCTAGCATGTTGGTTTTGACTCTTCTTTACCAGATTCATTCATTCATTCATTCCATAAATAATTATTAAACCTCAAACACTTGCCAAGCACTGGAGATACCAGTCACAGGCACAAAATTGGAGAGCTGGGCAGGATGTCAGAGGGGATTTAGTCTAACCCTGCTCTTTGTATAGAGGAGGAAACCTACACCCAGGGGGTGAAGAGACTTGGACAGAATGGTAGTAAGCATCAGAAGCAAGATCTGAACCCAGTCCCTCTGACTCCAGAGCCTGAGTTCTTTTGGCTCCACCATGCTATAGACCTTGTCTTTAAGGAATTTATTTACTAGAAAAACTGTATACTGTACCTTATCCTTAGCACCTAACCTCCTTCTAAAATAAACAAAAAAAAACAACTCTAGGATTCTAAATGGATTTGAGTTATTGGGCTACCCAGTATAAATAATTATTCAATTCATTTCTATCAATAAATACTTTTTAATCACACGCTACTATATACAAAGGTGGCACAATGAATAAAGTGGCAAGTCTAGAGTAAGGAAGACCTGAGTTCAAATTTGATATCTGACACTTAACTAGTTGTGTGACCCTGGCCAAGTCCCTTAACCTTCTTGGCCTCAATTTCCTCATCTGTAAAATGAACTGGAGAAGGAAATGGCAAACCATTTTAAAGTCTTTGCCAAGAAAACCCCAGGTGGGGCCAAGAAGAGTGAGACATGCCTGAAACAACTGAACAACAACAAATTTCCTAAGGGCAGAGCGTAAAAGAATTCACAGGGGCCCCTAACATCTACAATTCAGTTAATATGTTATCAAATTTACACAATTCCCCTTCTCCCACCCCACTCCATAGCTGCTCAGCCCTGAGTCCTATGCCTGGCACATAGTAGTTCTAAATAAATGGTATTTGTCTTACTCTCTGGACTCTGCCCCTACTCATTTTCTTACCCTGGTGAGCCCATTGCTCTGAAACCATTTTCTATTATTTTCCAGAATCTACCCGTTCAGGCAGAGGTTTTAGCTGACTATCTTAAAGGCAATAATTAACCTTAATTTTCCCTGAAAGGGAATTTGGTCAGTTTCTATGCAGTGCAAATTGGTCTGCCCCTATCTGTCTTGGTGTCGGCATTGTGCTCAGCTCTCTTATCGAGGCTCTTTCCCGGAAGCATTGTTTCCCATTTCAATATAATTGCTTCAAAATAATGTGAAGAGATCAATTGCCACTTGTCAGCAGTAATTTGCTGCTACAGAAAAATAATATGGAAAAGAAAAATATGTGATTGCTTATTAACATAGATAGGAGAAAATGCCCTCCTTGGCTCTGGATGTTACCTTGGGGTGGGGGGCAGGGGGCAAGGGGCATGGAGATGACCAATGGGGCCTTGGACAAGGACTTGGGTTTTGTGGGCATTTTGCCTATGAGGTGGCCATACCTGTAACATTCAATTCCTTCCTTCTCACTTCTACAAGTCTTATAACCCTCCAAGGTCTGGCTAGGAAGCCTTTCCTAAGGTAGACCACACTGTGCTCTCTCTCTCTCTCTCTCTCTCTCTCTCTCTCTCTCTCTCTGTCTCTGTCTCTATCTTCTGTGTCTGTCTCACTTTCTCTATCTCTCTGCCTCTGTCTGAATCTTCTTCTCTCTATATGTTTCTGTCTGAGTTTTTCAGTCTCTTCTTTCTCAGTCTCTCATCTCTGTCTTTCCCTCTCCCTCTCTCTCTCTCCCCCTCTCATTCTCTCTCTCTCTCTCTCTCTCTCTGTCTGTCTCTGTCTCTCTCTGTCTCTGTCTCTCTCTCTTTGTCTCTCTCTCTCTCTCTCTCTCTCTCTCTCTCTCTCTCTCTCTCTCTCTCTTTCTCTCTCTCTCCCCCTCTCATTCTCTCTCTCTCTCTCTGTCTGTCTCTGTCTCTGTCTGTCTCTCTTTCTTTGTCTCTCTCTCTGTCTCTCTCTGTCTCAGTCTCTCTCTGTCTCTCTCTCTCTCTCTGTCTCTGTCTCTCTCTCTCTGTCTGTCTCTGTCTGTCTGTCTGTCTGTCTGTCTGTCTGTCTGTCTGTCTGTCTCTCTCTCTCTCTCTCCTCCAATTTCCTATAGAACACATCCTCCACCTCCATTATTCATTTGCCCATTATCCAGCCTCAAAGTGTGTATGGCCTATGTAGACATCCCAGTTTGTCTGTTAGACCTTAATGGTCCCTTAGAGAAAGGACCTTGCCTTATTTCTATCCTGGAGAGGCGGCAAGGCAAAGAGATTAGAGCTCTGGAAGTGGAGTCAAGAAGACTTGGTTTGAAAGCACACCATGGACATTTACCAGTTGTATGAGCCTGGACACATGAATTAATCACTTCAAGCCTAAATTTCTTCATCTAGAAAATGAGGTTAAATAATAGTCTCTACCTTAAGTGGTAGAAATTGAAATTTAGACCTTCAGAGGTCAATCTAGTCTAATCCTCTCTTTTTTACAGATGAGGAACTGAGGCCCAGAGGAGGTAGCTGAACTGTCAGAGGTCACACAGATGGTATCTAGGGACAGAATTT
This sequence comes from Monodelphis domestica, assembly GCF_027887165.1. NCBI lineage: Eukaryota > Metazoa > Chordata > Mammalia > Didelphimorphia > Didelphidae > Monodelphis > Monodelphis domestica. The sequence goes on from NC_077227.1 coordinate 60,775,579, forward strand.
GAACCCAAGTCTTCTGGACTCCATAAACAGATTTTTTTTTTTTACTGAATATACCACATGAATCAAATACTATCATCTCCCTAAAATACTCTTCAGATCACTAAGAGCATTTGTAGCTGGTTTTGTTGTTCAGTCATTTTTTAGTCGTGTCCAACTCTGTTAACCCATTTGGGGTTTTCTTGGCAGAGATATGAAGTGGTTGGCTATTTCCTTCTCTACACCTTCCTGGTACCTGGTGTTAAATAAATGTTTCTCACCTGATTTGACTTCCCTGCCCAATTGTTCAGCTTTCCAGTGGATTTTGCTTACAGAGGAGCAGCCAATAAAGCCCACCTAGAATGAGCTTTAGACATTTTTACACATGTGACTATAGAAGGTAGCTTAGAAGTCCTCTAGCCCAGCATTGCCTTTATACAGATTGAGAAACTGAGGCATAGAATATAGAAGTGATGTCTTGAGAAGAGAGAGAACTCTTTAGTTTAAATCGTATTCTAATTACTTAATTGTACTTAACTCAAAATTTGTCTAAATCTGAATAATAGTAACATTTCTATGTTCCAGGTACTACACATTACAATTATTAGTTCACTTGATCTTGGAAACAATCCTGGGAGGTAGATGCTGTTATTATCCCCCTTTTATGGTTGAAAAAACTAAGGCAAAATGAAGTTAAGTGACTGGCCTAGGGTCAGTAAGTGTCTGAAGTTGAATTTGCACTCAGGGCTTTCTGACTCCAGGCCCAGAACTTTGTGTACCATGGTGCTACCTAGCTATCCTTTTGGCTTAGAGGTTCCCATTGTTTTTTGAGTTTGACACTACTGCTCAATGCAATCAGGGGGCAGCTAGGTGGCTCAGTGGATTGAGAGCCAGTTCAAATCTGACCTCAGACACTTTCTAGCTGTATGACCCTGGGCAAGTCACTTGACACCCCCCCACCCCCCCATTGCTTAGCCCTTACCACTCTTCTGCCTCTGAACCAATACACACTATTGATTCAAAGATGGAAAGTAAGGGCTTAAAAAAAAAAAGAATGTAAGAGTAGGTACTGACCTGCAGGGCTAGAGGAAGCTTTCTGAAGTGGAAGTTCCTTATACCAGGGAAGTCACAGGTCTAGTCCTTATCCCTATCCCCAACCCCTATGATCTGAAGAAGTGAGTTAGAATCCACCATCTGCTACACTAGGAGAATTTGTTAACCTTTCTTATTTGGCTTCCACATCTGTGAAATGGGGCTAATAATCCTTATCTGTGTGGTTCCCAGGGTTGTTGTGGGAATGAAATGAGATCACCTAAGGCAAAGGCATTCCAACTACCAAGTAGTGTTGTGATGCTAATAATGAAGGAGATTATCTTCTGTCTTCCATGTCAAATCTCATTGAGTTGCCAGACCAAAGATGATTTATTGCTTTGCAGATGACTAAGTCTGTGAGCTCCCTTCTAGCTCAAATGAGCCTTTTTGACCTCCCCACCCCCCTCCCCAGTCACCTCCTTCCCTCTCCATTATAAAGCTCTGCTTTCCCGACCCAACTGGAGAATCTTTGGGTAGACAGCTGTGCCTGGAGGTCCTCCCTGGCAGTGGCTGAAAGAATGAGAAGGAAGAATGAAGGCTGTTTCTGTGGGCCAAATTAGGAATGGGAGACCCAGCCATCAAGGCACTTGGGAGAGTGGTCTTGGGGGTGTTGTTAGGCAAGAATCCGGAGGATCATCTCTGCTGCTGGGCTAGTGCCCCATCTTAAGAAAGTCAGCCCCAAACGGCAAGAAGGAACGGAAGGAAGTGATCCAGTCCTAGAACTTTCGAGTCACAAAGGGCTTTAGTTTATCCAAAGTCTGGCTTTCATTTGACAGTTGCAGAAACTGAGACTCTGAACAAGAAGATCCCACAGTGAGTCAGTGGCAGAAACAGGGTACAGAGCTGGAACCTGGATCTTCTGAACAGCCCGCCCCTCCTACCTCACTCTTCATCACCTCACACTCAGCCTATTCAGCCAGTGTAGACCACAGCTTCGCAATGGGCAAGTGTCAAACTGGCCTCCCCAAGGCCTCAGTTTCTCTTTCATTGTCTGAACTAGAATAAAGCCTTAAGATCTGATGGGCTTAGAGAGAAGTCCTTGGAGGACTTCTTAGACCACTTTTCAGAAGGGGAAACGGAGGCCCACAGAGTTTAACTGACTTGCCCAAGGTGTGGCTGTAGTAAATGGCCGCCAGGGGTGGGAGCTGAGCTGGGCAGCTGTAGTAGCACTTCTCCCCCTTTATCTCTCTGCCCAAACCAAGCGCTGAAGCAACGTTCCGTGGGGGCACCCAGACGAGAGCCCATAATGAGCCTCGCTCGGTGGTGAAAGATTTTGTACGAGCTCGGGCTCCTGCCGTTAACTCCGATTAAGTTCCGGAATAAATGCAGCAAGCCTGGGAGAATAAGATGAATAAATTTGAATGGCAAGACACAAATATGGCCCTTAACTCCAATAAGCAAATAGAGTTTAATAAAGAGGTAAACTGAGATCACTTTTATTTATTGCTGCGCAAATGTATTTAAAAAGATATTGGCTTCCCTGCAGCTGCAAAGCCTGGGTACCGCTGAAGCCTTGCGCCGTAATGCCCGCTGCTGTTATTAGAGCCGTAATGAATGAGCGGCTTTAAGTATGCGCTCTTCAGAAGTACTGCAGAGGCAGAAGATTAATGAGATGGGTGCATTGAAAGGTACAGACTGTTTCATGTTTCCCTGGCTCGGGGATCGGTTGGAGTGTGTGCAGCGGCACCTCTGGCTTTGTTGGCCCCCGAGCCAGAGCAAAAATGGCAGAGACCATGTGAGGAAAACATCTGGGGAAACCGGGGCTGCACAAGCAGAAATCGTGGGTGAGCAGCTCTACCTGTCCTCCTACATTCACCACACTGGCTGCTCTCCCTCTCCCAACAGCAGCTAAAACAGCAATCCACCCCCCCACAAAAAAAAAAAATTCTCCCTCCTGTTCTCTTTGAGCATCCCCCGCCCTCTCAGAGCAGGCTGGCCTTGCCCAGAGGCAGAGGAAGTGGCCCCCCACCTGGCATGATTTCAGGGATGTCAGCGAGAGTCCCCCTTGCCTCCCAAATACCTCCTTCATCTACTCACAGATGCCTAAAATCCCTTTAAAACCCATTACTCATCATTGTTCCTCTGGGATGCTTTTGTTGTTTGTTGCACTATTCAAAGATGGGAAACAGAGTAGAAGCAACTTAACCCATTCTCCACCGAATTTTGTTTTCACTTCTCCGTGGTGCTGGGCTTCACTGCCAGAGTTCAGATGCAGCTGGCCCCCCTCCCCTGCATTCTGAGACAAACACTGCCACTTAAGTTCATTCCCTCTTCCATGTAAATACGACTAGAATCAGAGACTCTCTTAAAATTAGGGAGGGGGAGGAAGAGAACTCCGAACTCCTGGACCTTTGGTTCTGGGGAAAGGGCTTACTTAGGTTTAGAGGGAAGGGTGGGAATGAACTGGGCTGCAGCCAAAGCTTGCCAGAATCCAAAGAAATCAGCACAACTAACTGCCTTTCTGAGAAAGCTCTCCCTTCAATCCACTTTGTCTGCCCCCGTGTGCTGGACTTTTTCTTTGCCTTCTTTTCTCTCTCTCTCTCTCTCTCTCTCTCTCTCTCTCTCTCTCTCTCTCTCTCTCTCTCTCTCTCTCTCTCTCTCTCTCTCTTTCTCTTTCTTTCTTTCTTTCTTTCTTTCTTTCTTTCTTTCTTTCTTTCTTTCTTTCTTTCTTTCTTTCTTTCTTTCTTTCTTTCTTTCTTTCTTTCTTTCTTTCTTTCTTTCTTTCTTTCTTTCTTTCTTTCTTTCTTTCTTTCTTTCTCTTTCCTTAACTTCTGTCTTAGAATCAATACTGTGTATTGGTTCCAAGGCAGAAGAGTGGTAAGGGCTAGGCAATAGGAGTTAAGTGACTTGCCCAGGGTCACACAGCTGGAAAGTGTCCAAGGTCAAATTTGAACCTAGGATCTCCCATCTCTAGGCCTGGCTCTCAATCCACTGAGCTATTCAGCTGCCCCCCTTTTGCCCTCTTTTCTGAAGAATCCTATGGAAGGGATTTGCAGAGAAAGAAGATGTGGAATCCCAGAGCTTTCTAACAAAGATAAGAGAAGAGGGGCAGGATGGGATTCTCTCAGGGATATTTTGACCTCTCTCCAGCCTTACTGATAGTCACTCTCATCATCCAGTTTGTACCTACAAATTTTATAAAACCATCAAGGGACCATTAAAATACATGTACCCATTTACTACAAAATCATAATGCAGAATAGACAGTGTTGCCTTCAGGGAAAGCCATGAGGGATCATAAAATCATTTATTTTTAGTGTTGGAACAGGGACTTCAGTGACCCATCTAATCCAACCCATTCCCAAATAATTAGTCAGTTGGTCTCTAATAATATTAGCTAGCATTTATATAGTTTTGTTATTCTTTGGTCATTTTTCTGTTGTGTTTGATTCTTTGTAATCCTATTTGGGATTTTCTCGGCAAAGATACCAGACTGAATTGCCATTTCCATCTCTAGTTCATTTTGTAGGTGCAGAGACTGAAGCAAATAGATTTGGTGTCTGAGGTAAGATATGAACTCAAGAAGATAAGTTTTGTTGCCTTCAGGTCCAGAATTCTATCTACTGGGTCATCTAATTACTCTATTTAACTAGCATTCTGCAAATCTCATCTTACTTGATCTTCACTACAACCCTGGGGGGTGAGGAGCAGCAGTAGATAGTATCCCCATTTTAAAGATGAAAAAACTGAGGCAGTCAGAGGGTAAGTGACTTGCCCAGGGTCATATAGCTTCTAAATGCTGTTGAAACCCAGATCTTCTGTGTCAACTTTTTGCATCTGTTTGAAGAACTGCAGCTATAAGGAAAGCCACTTACCTGGAGTAGTTGATTCTGGGGAGCTCTAATTGTAAGAATGTTTTTCATTAGATCACTATGGAAGTTTTTACTTTGAAATTTCTACTCAATTTTCTTTGCCTGTCCTATCAACTACTGATTTATATTGGGCTTGCAGTCCACTAAGATCTTCACATCTTTGTTTCAGAGGAAATGATGTTTAATACTAGAATGGCCAGGTGTGTCAATCACATCAAATGATGAAAGACCTTTTATTACACTTCTACTATATTTTACTATAATGTCTCCTATCTGTGCAAATGTACTTTAAATACAAACAACGACAAGCAGATATTATATCACTTTGAAATAAACATTTCCATTCTATGTTCTCTAATATGTACATATGTCAATTGATTAAGCATGGGCCTTGGAGATTTTCTTAAATCTCTCTCTCTTCCTTTAACCCTCTTCTGAACTGATCTTTTGAGCTCAAGTATGACACTCATTTATATTGGCCCCTAGAAGGCACTGAGTAAATGCTTGTTGACTGAATATTAATCTCTATTAAGTTTTACTTCATTACATTCTATCTGTGTGCTGATTTTTTTTAGTTCCTGATTATGTCATACAGCATATTAGCTAGCTGTCCCTCCTAGCTTTGGGTCATTTACAGATTTAATGATTAAGCCATGTTTGACTTCATTCAAGGCCTTGACAATAAATGTTTTTTGACTGGTTAATAAAAAGTGTTGAAGCAGTACAAGGTAAAGATGTAAAGATAGATCCCTGGGATACTCTACTAGAGACCTCCTAAGATTATTGAGAATCATTAATGACTACTCTCTAAGTCTAGTCATGCAACCAATTCCCAGTGAATCTAATTGGACCTAGTCTACCTCATCATCCCTTCTACAAGATGAGAGACATTTTATGTATTCCTGTACTAAAATTAAAGTAAATTATATCCATAGGACTCCTTCCATCTACCAGTTTAGTAATTGCACACTGTTATTATTCAGTTGTTTCAAGTATGTCTGTCACTTTGTGACCCCATTGGAGGCAAAAATATTGTAGTTTGCCATTTCCATCCCAAGCTCATTTTACAAATGAGGAAACTGAGGTAAACAGGGTTAAGGGACTTGTCCAAGGTCACCCAGCTAATAAGGAGGCCAGACTTGAAATCAGGAAGATGAGTCTTCCCAATTCTGTGCCCAGCAATCTACCCACTGAGCCAGATAGCTAGTAACTTCATAAAGGGAAGCTTTCTTAAATTAATTCACAAATCACACTGCCTTTCTTCTAACTTGTGGATTGAAGAGTCTATTTGTCAATTAATAAGAAAAATAATTTTCTTTTGTTATTATTTATTACATATCATATATTAGATAAAAAATAATAAAATTGTCAATTAATAAGAAAAAGCTATAAAGCAATTACTCCAGATAGTAAAAACTAAGAGGTTAAAATCTGCTTCCTAATGAATCAGGCACTGAAGGTAGGAGAGATAGGCTGTCTCTAAACCCAAAGTGACCCCAATTATAAGGAAATATCCTCAAGCTGAAAAAACACAGTGCTCAGACCCAAACCCCAGATGTGGAATGGCCCAAAATCTCTGAGATGTTCTGTTTGCCTGTAGTCATCTCTTCATTCCATCCCAGCCATCACAAGAAAGGTAATAAAGTCCATAAGAATTAGGTGGGCCTGGGCTTCCTCTCTTCCCACAGGTGAGCCTCCCATCTGAATTTGTGGCTTCCCATAAGCTCCTCTCCACAGCTATTTTGTTGTTATGGATGGGATCAAAACTTACCTGTCACTGTTAATGACTTAACTGTCATTTTTTGTTGGTCCTTTATGAAAGCCACCACAAATTTTCTCCTAAGGTAGATCCCAAGCTTCTTGACGGAAGAATCTATGGCTTATTCTTCTCCCCACCCCACCCACCCCAGCTACGCTTTATTCTATTTTATTTATAGATTATGGAGCTATATTTCTTCCATTTTCAGGACTGGTTTGGTAATATTCTGCCCCTCAATTTACCTCCATGAGCCTCAGTTTCCCCCTCAGTGCCAGGGCCCAAACTGGCAAGAAGTCTAGATTACACTCCCTCTAATAGTATTAATTAGTGGAGCCTTTGAAACACACAGAAACTTAATTTCCTCTAATATAACTGACAACCTCCTAAGGGAGCCCAAACATCCTATTTATCACATCTCAGACCTTTCTGGGTGCCTCCCCTGTTCGCCCTGTAAATTTCCCTGGATGAAACTTTTCACTGGCACACATGTAGGGCAGAGGATTAATTAGCGTGAGGTTCTTGTTTGATTTTTTATATTTTTCCCCCCTCTCTGTCGAAGTTGCACAGTTTCTGGATAAACGGATATCAAATCAGCCGCTGGCATGTGGCAAAGAAAAGTTTGTACACTCGCCATGTGGCTCAAATTAAGCAGCTGAGGCAGTCCCTAAATCAGCCGCTTTACCAAAAATAAATAAATAAACATTTAGAATGTGAGGGATTTGAAAGTCCTTTTGTGGCCTTTTAAGGAAGGCAGATGTCGATTTCTTCCCAATAAAAATGTCGCGGGCGGTGTTTTGGACGCGGTGGTGCAATATTCAGTCCCACAACTGCAGGAGGGGGTGGGTGGGGAGGGGGAATTGCATTTCTGTGTGTTGATGTCGCCCGCACGCACGCATGCCTGCACGCACATGCCGTACACCGAGGAATGGACAGAGCACATTCGGTTTCCCGGCATCATGCCCGGACTGAAATCAGGCAGTCTACAGATTCAGCTATCACCTCCAAAGGGCTTTCTTCAAGAAAGCAGTCAGCTTCTAAATTGGTATTCCTCCCCCATCCCACTTGCCCCGCTTCAGGGGAAGGGAAGGGGGATTCGCATTCCCCCAAACCCTGGGCCCTTCTCTATAACTGAGAACTTTCCATAGGTTGTGCGTTAAGGGGTAAGAGTTTCCGCTGTGCTCCCAATTACCGACTTTGTTTTGAAAGTCTTATAAAAAAGGCATTAGTTGCCATGAGGAAGCTATTCCGCTGGTGCATTCCCATTCCCCACAAAAAGAACCTTTCCACATATTATACACATTTTTCAACGTAATTATTCCCAGCCCACACACACACACACACACACACACACACACACACACACACACACACACACACACAGAGAGAGAGAGAGAGAGAGAGAGAGAGAGAGAGAGAGAGAGAGAGAGAGAGAGAGAGAGAGAGATTATAATGTAAAATATAGTTTGCTGGGTTGGGGGGGGGGGTCGAAGAGAAGGGGGCTCTAAACAGGAGACTGAAATGAACCAGCATCCACATTAACATAGCTCAGTCCTCTCCTCCTCCAGCCCATTGGCTGATTTGGATTTTTGCCACTCAGATGCATCCACCGCCAACCTCAAACACCCTCTTCCCTCTTGACTCCCAGTTCTATAAATGGGCCGCATTGCCACCAGTCAGCCACCTGAATAGTTGCCCTGCTGTCACAGTCTTTGGAACCAGGGTCTTTGTTAAAACGAGCCTCCTCTGAAGGGTTTGTTTATCGTCTGTGCGGCAGGAGGTTCACTCTGCTAAATGCTGGCAAAAGGGGAAAGGGGGAGAGGAAGGGAGGAGAGAGTCTTTATAAGCAAATTGCTTCGTGGATGATTTAAGGGACATTAGGAGTCATCCCCGGCGCACCTCAAACATAACGCTTCCGTGCAAGTGGAGGGAAGGGCATCAGCTGGGAGAAGGCAGAGCAGGAGTGCTGCGCAGTACAGGTTGCTAGGAGACAGGAAAGAGCATGTTTTGTCTTCTGACTGGTGATTGTGGAACCACCTGGGACTCCCTGGGCTATAGTGCAGGTCCATGTGGCTAGGCTTTTTCCCAGAGAGGAGAAGAGGTACCAAAATCACAGAGCATGGGTGATAGGGAATGCTGAGCCTTCCCCAATGGGACAGTCACTTGGGGGAAAAGGACTTTTCACCCCAACAACATTCTCTGTACCAAAATGTAGTCCAAAGCTGGAACTTTAATGACTATGTGGCACTTCCCTCTCCTTTCCCAATTAATTAATTTTTAACATTCAGATTTTTTAAAGTTGTCAGTTTATAGTCTATCCTTCCCCCCACCCATTGAGAAAAGACAAGAAATATATCAGTTACACATATGAAGAGATGCAAAAACATTTCCATTGACCATATCAGCAAAAAAAGCCCCCCCCCCAAAAAAAAAACTGGGAAAAAAGTAGATTTTAGTCTGCACTCAGAGTTACAGTTCTCTCTCTCTCTCTCTCTCTCTCTCTGTGTGTGTGTGTGTGTGTGTGTGTGTCTGTCTGTCTTTCTCTGGTTAACAGATTTCATATGGATCTTTTGGAAATATCTCAGATCATTGCCTTGATTGGAGTAGCTAGGTCTTTCACAATTGGCAGTCCTCCTTACAATATTGCTGTTACTGTGTCCAGCGTTCTGGTTCTGCTCACTTCACGTTACATCAGTTCATATAAGTCCCCCCAGGTTTTCCAAGTCCATCCTGCTCATCATTTCTTATAGTACAAAAGTATTCCATTACAACGAGATGCCACAACTTGTTTAATCATTCCCCAAATTATAACTGAGCATCCCCCAAGTTTCCACTTCTTTATACCCATGTATTACTAGTATAAGTCCATATGCTTGAGTCATAGAAAACATGTGGGAATAGCTTGGTTGAAGCTGGTCCACTAGGAACAGAAGGTTTTTGGTTTGATTTATTTGGGGACTGAAGGGTGCCAAAGATTAGTCAATCAACTAGCAGTGATTAAACACTCACTATGTAACAGGCACAGTGCTAAGACTGATCTTAGCAAGACATGGTTCTAAGACTGCTTTTGACTAACTGGATCTCCAACAAAGTTCATTAATGAAGGATGGGGTTCTGATACTTACTGTACAAAGCCCACTCCAAGAATCAGAGCAAAATCCCCTTAAAGTAGGGGTTCTTAACCCTTTTTTGTGCCATAGAACCCTGGGTGGAGCCTGGGAACCCTTTCTCAAAATAACAATTTTCAATAATTAAAAGAAAAGCTCAATTTAAGTTAAAGGTTAGAGGTAATAAAGATGTAATTCCCCCTCCTGACTTCCTAGTTGTTTTCCCCCCTAGAATCAGGGACTCTCAGGTTAAGATCTCCTAGGCAAGTTGCTGGCAGACATTGAGAAATTAAGTGACGTGCCCAGGGGCATGCAGCTCATTTATATTGAAGGCAAGTCTTCTTAACTTCAAGGCTACCCTTCTATCCATTATACTGTGCTGAATTATCTTCATAGTTCAGTAAAAAATAATAGGATGGATGGGGGAATGCCAGTTTAGCAAATTTATAGTGTTTCAGGTTATAGTTCATACTTTCTTAAACCATTAATCCTAAGCATTCTTAGTATTCTGAGCCAGGCCAAGGGTTCAGTTCTTTAGGCATCATGGCACAGTGGTCCAAATTCTGCTTCAGATATTTATGGGCAAGTCATTTGTCTGTTCTTAATCTTCCTATCTACAAAATGGCAAGAGTTGCAAGGTGGGGAAGGAGAGGTTCAGACCTAACGGTCCAAAAAGACTCTTCCATCTCTATCTCTATCATCCTAGAATTCCATGTTATCTCATGGAGCTGCTTATTGTTTTGTTTGATTTCCATGATTGGGATTATCTTCTTAGGGCTAGAAAGATTATAACAACTTCCTTCCTACTCCAACTTCTTCTAGTCTCTCCAAACTATACATTACTGACAAAGTCATCTTTCTAGTAGATTTCCCTGATCATGCTATTACTAGTCATCAAAGCCCTCCAATGGCTTTACCTAGTCTAGTCAAGATTAGGAGGATGAAGTTTTTAACTCATTAAAATGCTGAGAATCACAGCAATCAAGCTTTGCTTCTCATAGATATTACATAGCTGAGACCAGCAGACTGGTTAGGTGGGTGGAGAATGAGCACCTTGCCCACTTTGTTTTGCAGCTGAGGCTATTAGATATATCTATTTAGTGGTTCTTCAGTTGTGTCCAATGTTTCATGATCCCATTTGGGGTTTTCTTGGCAAAGATCCTGGAGTTGTTTGCCATTTCCTTTTCTGGCTCATTGTACAGATAAGAGAAGAGAGGCAAACAGAGTTAAGTGACTTGCTCAGGGTCATACAGTAAATAAGCATCCGAGACCAGATTTGAACACAGGAAGATGAGTCTTCTTGACTTCAAGCGCAGCACGCTATCCACTGAGCCACTCAGCTGCTGGGTGTCTAATCAGAACTAACCCTAATTCTATATACTAATTATTTGTAACAGAGGCTTTGATTTTAGTCCAGATGTCTGGGTAAGAAAAAAAAGGAAAGTTCTAATCTTACCCTTTCCTGCCTAGATTTTATTAGCTGAATAGAGCTACTATATGTCTAAAAGAACTGTGAGCCTGCCCTTATGCGAAGTTCTAGTCTCTAGTCTCTGGTAAACAGCAGTTTGGCTGGCCCTGATGGACTCAGAAGATAGTAACAGGGGAGGTTCCTGTAGCTCACAGGTGAGAGTTGTTCCTTCACACATAGTCTCCTCAGGGATGGTGTGGGTATATATGGGAGCTAGTGTGTGTGTTCTGTTTGTTTTGTGTGTGAGGATGGAGATAATCTATCACATTTCATATGTGATTTGCATTACTATGCATTTCATAATTGCCTTTCCTTTGAACAAATTGTGCCTTTGGCTAACCAGAGTGGAAAGTGAACATATTAGCAGGAGCTAATATGTTATTGTTTAGTGTGTTTGTATTATAGAAACTAAGCTAAGCTAAGCAAAATATAATATGATATGATATAATGTAAGATAATATAGTATAGTATAGAAGATATATTATATAATATAGCATGGTATAACATAACATAGCATAGCATAATATGATATGATGTAACATATGATGTAATTTAATATAATGTGATATGATATGATATACTATAGCTTGCATAACATAATAATAACACAACACCTTCAGCTATTCTAATAGCTTCAGGTATTAGAGAGGGATACCCCAGTCTCTTTACAAACAAAATCAAATTCCTTAGTCTGACATTCAAAGCCTTTTATACTCAGGCCACTCATCCTCCTCCCTGTATCAGAGAGCTAGACAAACATGGCTTGCCATTCCCTCATCTTATCTGATTATCTGACCTCTAATTATCTCTCCCTCCCTCCCTCCCTCCCTCCCTCCCTCCCTTCCTTCCTTCCTTTCTTCCTTGCTTCCTTCCTTCCATTTCTCTTTTCTTTCCTTCCTTCCTTTTCCTTCCTTCTTCTTTCTTTCCTTTTCTTCCTTCCTTCCTTCCTTCCTTCCTTTCTTTCTTTCTTTCTTTCTTTCTTTCTTTCTTTCTTTCTTTCTTTCTTCCTTTCTTCCTTTCTTTCCTTCTTTCCTTCTTTCCTTCTTTCTTTCTTTCTTTCTTTCTTTCTTTCTTTCTTTCTTTCTTTCTTTCTTTCTTTCTTTCTTTCTTTCTTTCTTTCTTTCTTCCTTTCCTTCTTTCTTTCTTTCTTTCTTTCTTTCTTTCTTTCTTTCTTTCTTTCTTTCTTTCTTTCTTTCTTTCTTTCTTTCTTTCTTCTCCTTTCCTTCTCTTATCTGTCTACATCTGTCTATATGTGTATGATATACATGTCAACACATGCATGTGCATGTGTTGATATATATGTGTGACATATATATGTGCATGTGTAAATATATTTGCTCACATCAGGGCCATTCTAAGAAATTTTGTGCCTGGGGAAGATTTAAAATGACCCAATAAGGTCTAGAAATAAAGTAAGTCGTTAGTGGAGAGTAGGGGTGGGAAAGACCCACTCATTGGATACCATGAAGCTGTTTGCTGTATGTTGCCACCCAAGGGGTAGGGGAGCTGGCAGGGATCAAGGACTAGCCCAGAAGGTGCTTACCTGGGTTGCTGTTGTAGAAAGCACTTATTTCTGGTACCTTATTATTTTAACTAATCATCTTTTCTAATTAGGCCCCAAAATCCATTGTTTCAGTGCTCCCAAAAGACTGAAAGAAGTCAGAATCCTCTACGTTTAAGATACCTGGATCAAAGCCCCAGTCATCCTGTATTAGTTATACCTCTGGCTCATTGTGTCCCTCAATATTTAAAGTAGGTTCCCTCCTTGCCTTCCTTCCTTTCATCAAAGCAAGTTTGAGGGCCATCTTCTCCATCAAACTCCCCTGATACAGCAGGAAGTGCCCTCTCCCCTCAAATCTTTCATTGCATTTTATTTTCGTCTTCCATAAGCACTTATCATACTTTAGTTTAACTTGTAGTTATTTTTGTTCAGCATTTATCTCCTCTACTAGAGTTTAGACTACTCGACTATAAGCCCCTTGAGGGCAAAGTCTGTTTTGTACACTATCATTTCTCCTGCTGCCCTGCACAAAGAGTGTCTAACGAATAAACAAATGAATCATAGGATTCTTTCCTCAACATCTCCTGATCCAAGACCCACAAAGGGCTAGATTAGCAGCGCCTCTCCATCCTTTTGGGAACGGATCCTGTTGCAATATCCTCACTTGCTTACTTTCTACCCAGCTCTCTCTCTGAGGTCTGGAACACAGGCTCACATTGCATTCCAAAGAATGGATAACTTTTAGTGACTTGCTGAAACACTGGCTTAAATTCTAGGCTTTAAGGAAATTAAAAGTTCCATTGTTCACCTGGGTTTTGACTTTTTACGGATGACTGGCCTGCCTACTATCTTAGACAACCTCTACCAGCAGAGCTATAACCAGGGGAAAGCACTCAGAGGTTTGTTCGAGGCAATAATAAATGGAAAGATTACCAAAATGGTCTGGCGGGCTTGGATTGCTCAGGGAGAGGTGGATAGGGAGTATGAAGAAAGGAAAGGTTAGAATACTGAGGCGTCTAGTTCCTTCCATAAATACCATCTGTGGGACTTGCCTACTAGCCATCTGGACTCTAGCACCTTGCATAATTCCTGAACAAAACAGGAGGCAGGGAGAAAGGAATAGTTTGTTTTGGACAAAGGATTCTGATCCAATGGATCCAATGGATGAGTTGAGGTTTTTGTTTTTGTTTTGGTGGGATAGGAAGGAGGATAGAATTAGGATTGTCCTGGGGGGATTGTCCTCAGTTTCCTGTTGCCCCCTTACTTTGCTCCTACTACCAACCTACCATCTACTTCCCTACACAGAAGAATAGAGGTTCTTAGCCAGGACTAGAAACTGTGGCAGAACCTGAGGATGTCTGAAGCAGGTACACCATTCCCTTCATGAACTGGAAAAGTGACATCCTTTCCTAAAGGGTTCCACGGATCCTGACCTATCCCTTTTTCCTTTACATGTCCCCCTTAAAGGCAAAAAGAAGAGAAAGGTTTCTACAAGGGGTTATGTCTCTGGAGTCATGGTAGTAGGGAAACTCTTCATGGTCCAGTTCATGGTTCTTCTTTTTCTTCTTCTCCCCTTTCCCTAAGTGGATGGAGGGTAAAGAGACCACTATAGAATGTATCAACTTGGCCTGGGTCAGTGGTAGGACAAACTCTTGCTTCCTCCCTATGCTCCTCCTCCAGCTCCTTTTACACCTCAGTGAATGGTCCTGGACCTTTTCCTGCTTTTGCTTTGGTTGGACTGAAACCAAGTCAATGGGCATTTATCAGATGCCTACTGTGTGCCAGGCACTGTACTTCCTGCTGGTGATTCAGAGAAAGGCCAGCTTTGGATCTAATGGGGGAGAAATCACACATGAGCATGTGCCAGGATTCAGTGGATATGAATGGTGGCAATGGAAGGGAGAGAAAACTAATTTCTTTCTAATATGCTTTATTCCTTCATTTATTCCTTCTTTCCTGTGACCACCACGCCCTGAATTCTGGTCTGGCCACACAGAGCCTTACTGGCACCTCTTTAGCAATAACAATTGGCTAAAATAGGGAGCTATCCTTCTAACTTTCTTCCTTTTCATGGACAATCTCTTAGAAGGTATGTCTTTCTTGCTTTTCCTTCCTCTTTCAATCATGACTCAATTCTTTGAATCTGATTTCCAATCTCCCAACTTATCTAAAATGTGCTTTCTGAAGATACCAAGTATTCATTCACTAAATCAGAGAGAGTTTTCTTAGTTCTAATCTTTCTTGTTGTCTACAACAACAGTGTTGACAGTTTTCTCTTCCTGGATATTTTTGCCACCATCAGTATTTCAGATATTGCTTTCTTTATTATCCTACCTTGATGACTGTCTTTTTCAGTCTCTATGTCCCAACTTCTAGACATGCTTGTACCCCAGAACTCTGTCTTGGACCGTCTCATCTCCATATTAACTCTCTTGGTAATCTCATTTCTGCCAATTGGCTCAAATATCATCTTTTCCTCCTGGGTGATTCTCACATCCATAGATCCAGCCTTAATATTATTCAAGCACAGAATAACAGAATTTAAGATTTGGAAAGGATCTCTGTGGCTATTTTGCCCATCGATGTACAACAATATATACAACAAATAGTCATCCATCTTCCATGCTCACATCACCAGCTGTTTACCAAACACCTCCACATGGTTACTCCATATGTATCACAAATTCTACATGTCCAAAAGGGGACTCATCTTCTCCTTTCTCCTTTTCCATCCTTTCTCCAAATTGCCCTATTTCTATTGAGATTGCCATCATCTTTTCAGTAACCCTGGTTCACAAATGTGGAATCATCCCACACATTCCCTCTCTTTAATCCTTTGTGTCTAATCCTTTGTCAATTCTTGTTGACTTTTAAGTCTAACAGGAGTTGGAGGTCCTGGATTCCAGTCCAGGTTCAGTAATTTAATATGTATATAGTCTTGGGGGAAGCACTTGATTTTAGTGGTTCCCTGATTCTCATATGTAAAATGATTTGATGGGAAAGGGGGAGCAGCTAGGTTGCTTAGGGGATAGAGCACTAGTCCTGGAGTCAAGAGATCCCGGGTTCAAATCTGGCCTCAGATGCTTCTTAGATGTGTGACCCTGAGTATGTTGCTTAACCCTGACTGCTTAGTCCTTGCTCTTCTCTCTTGGACTTATTGGTAGGACAGAAAATTTCTCTTTTAATGATTTGATGGTCATATTTAAAGCTGGGAAGAACATTAGAAACCACTGAGTCTAACCCCTTCATTTTACAGAGGAGTAAAAGGAAGTACAGAGAAGGAGAAAAAAGGGAATGTGGATTTATTGTCTATTATGAGTCAGGTCCTGTGTTAACCACTTTGTAAACATTATATCAATAATATCTTACACTTGCCTTTCTTTGATTGAGAAGGGGAGAGGATAAAAAATTTCTATATAATTCTAGAAAAATGTTATTCTATAATAATAATGATCATAAGAATAACATTAACAATCATGTAGTGCTTACTATGTGCCAGGCACTTTACAATCTCATTTGATCTTTACAACAACCATGCCTAGACATGGGATTATGTCCATTTCACAGTTGAGTTACCTGAGATTGACAAGTTAAGTGACTTGCTCAGGGTCACACAGCTAGTAAATATCCGAGGTTGGATTGGAACTCAAGTCTTCCTGACTCTAAACCCAGCATTCTATCCATTATGCTACCTAGCTGGCTAAATATAAGCACAGAGAGAATTAGTGATTTGTTTGCATATATAGTATATTTAATACATGCATGGTCACATGCATAGTTGAAGGCAGATTTCGAACCCAGATCTTCCTGACTCTAAGCCTGCTGCCCTTTTCACACTGTAGTATGTTGCCTCTCCTTCTAGGATGGAACACTCTGTCTTCACAGTTCCTCCATGAAATCAACTGCTTTCCCTCAGTATATCCCGTGTGTATCAGCCACCCTAGCTGTCACTTCCCTAATGGCTGATCAAGTTACTGGTCCAGACTTTGGGACATGTACTAGTTTGCCCCAAGTGGAGATTCATCTCATGGGACCACTTTACTCCAGGACTCCAAGCCCAGTTGCACTCCATAGCTAATCCTTCCTGGAATAAACAACCCTCTCCCCGAGGCTTCAAGATGCCTCAGACAGAGAATCTTCTAACAGGAGGTTGTGTGGCCAAAAAGAGATTTATGGCAATAGTAACAGTAACAAAAACAAGGGAGAGATGAGAAAATCGCTGGGAAGTAAAGGAGACAGAGCTCCAGAGTCCTTTTTCTTCACCAGCATTTCAGGTTCTAATGAAGGGGACTCGGAAATGTGTGTGTTGAGGGTAGAGGGAATGGTCACACTTCTTTTTTTTTTTTCTTTTTCTGTAGGAAAAGTCCAATTCTTTAACATCTGTCGGCATGGGCTGCGTTCAGTGACCTACATGGAAGTTTTCTGCCCACAGCTGAGCTATACATCAGATTATCCCTGCTCAGTGGCTCCCCATCGAGCTGCTAGAACTTTGTGTAACCTTTTTGCAAAAACGATTAGTTCAATCTCTTTCCAGGCAGGCGAGCTTCCCTTCCAGATGGCATGATAAGCGGGTGCTCTCAGTTTGAGAGAGTCAGTGGGCTCCAGGGTTTCCACATGATTTCAGCCAAGCTTCTCCCAGAGTAGAGTCACAGGGGACAATCGCCAAGGTTTTAGGAGGAGGTTCTCTCCCTCCCTGTAAAGGATTCAGGAGATAGAAGCCTTTTGGCCACAAGAAAATATACTGCTAAGAAGGAAGGGCCATTAAACTCCAGAAAACAATCATTGGACTATCATAGATTTGGGGTCAGAAGGGATCTTAAAGGCTACAATATCTTCTTGTATCTTCTATCAACTCTTCATCACAAGACGATGAAGAAACTGAGGCTCAAAGATGTTTCCTACAGCTGGCAATTGAAGCAGGATTTGAGCTTGAGTCTACCTGAATCCAAGTCCAGTGCTCTATTTACTCTTTTTTTTTTAAACCCTTACCTTCTGTCTTGGAGTCAATACTGTGTATTGGCTCCAAGGCAGAAGAGTGGTAAGGGCTAGGCAATGGGGGTCAAGTGACTTGCCCAGGGTCACACAGCTAGGAAGTGGCTGAGGCCAGATTTGAACCTAGGACCTCCCGTCTCTAGGACTGGCTTTCAATTCACTGAGCTACCCAGCTGCCCCCCTCTATTTACTCTTGAATGATTTTCCTTGAAGATGCTTCCTAAAAGATGCTCCAATAGGGAGAACCTGTATAGCCAGAGAATATTAGACTTGAAAGAAAAAAAAAAAACCTTAAATATTATCTACTCCACTTTGCCTTGTTTAAAAATGGGAAAACAGAGTCCCACAGAGTTAGAAAGGACATATTCAAGGTTACAGAGAGTCAGTAGCAGAGATGGGATTTAGAATAGTATAGCAATAATTGTGAATAACATCATCATGATTATGGTAATGATGAGAAAGATGATGAAGGTGAGGATAGTTCTTTTTGTTTTTAGCACTATCAACAGAAATATTAGCCAGGCCATTTCATCCTCTCCCCACTTATATATACTCCTCTTCTCTCTCCTCCTCTCCCTTCCTCTTATATCTCCTCCACTCCTCTCCCCTCACCTCCTCTCTTCTCTCCTCTCCTTTTCTCTTCTCTCTTCTTCTTTCCTCTCTTCTCCTCTATCTTCCTCTTCCCTCCTTTCCTCTCCTCTTCTCTCTTTTCTTCTCTCCTCCCTTCCTCTTCTCTTCATTCTCTTTTCCTACTCTCTTTTTTTCTCCTTTTTAAAAATACCATCAATAGGAACACTGGCCACCCCATTTCATTCCCTCCCCACTACTATGTACCCTACTAGCTCTGGTAGCAGTTATACCACAGAATGTCTAAAAACTCAAGGCAACCAGCTTGCTAGTCACAAGAGATGCCTCTGATCTGGGATATGCATGGAGCAAGCTTGCCTTTTTATTGGAATACTACCTTAAAACCTAGTTTTTTGCAACCCTGCAGTTTTGCTTTCTGAATCACTTCAGAGTCCACTTCTCAAGTTGGAGAGTCTCCACCACCTCCCAAAGTTTTGCCCTCCATCATCCCCTTCATTGTTTTCTTGGCTTTGCTTTAAACCCATCCTGAGTTGCCAAAGCCCTGCTTCTTTAGGAATCTTTCTGTTCTTTATGCCTGTGACCTATTCTGCTCAGCAGGTCTCAGGTGACCATACTCCAAAGACCTCACAGCTGACCCATAAGGGAAACCAAAGAGCAAGCCAGTGCTTAGCTCCTATCCCACTGACAAGTTATTCTTCCAATGAGCTATTGTATTTCACTTGAAAACATTCAGAGCCCAGGGTGCCAATTTTATTGGCAGAAGCAGCCTGCCTCCTCTCACTCTTGGTGACTACCAGACCTACAACCTTGCCACCTACATTTAATACTGGTCGTTGGTCTCTTAACATCATTAGACTGAGTTGAGGGAAGGGTATATTTACAGCTTGGCAAAGAGAAAAGCCATGCAGATCTGCTGTTGCCAAGCTACAAATAAGGGAGAGAGAGAGAGAGAGAGAGAGAGAGAGAGAGAGAGAGAGAGAGAGAGAGAGAGAGAGAGAGAGAGAGAGAGAGAGAGAGAGAGAGAGAGAGAGAAAGCGCCTGAAAAACTGTTGGAAAATATCCATTTGCTTTAGAGACCTTGGGTGGTGTAATGGGAAAGTTCAAAGGCTAATCAAAAACCACCAGGTAACTCAGCATACTAATTACCAAGGAGGAATTTTGTCATATATAAAGAGGACAGTAATGGCCCATGATCAATAAGAAGCTAGTAGCTATGCATTTTATTGGAATCTCAGAGTAGAAAAGAAACAAAGTGGCCAACCAGGTCTAAGTCATATCCTAAATGAATTCCAAATATTACATATATTTAACAAAGGATATCCCATTTAAACCTTGAGGGCCTCCAAGGAAAGGGGGCCAACTACTTCCAGATCCAGTCCATTTTATTTTGGGATAGCTCTCATTGTTGAGTTTTTCATTGGCCCAAATTTTCATCCTTGCAATTTCTTTCTATAACTCCTATTTTTTATATTGGGGAACCCAAGAAGAATGAATAGAATTCTTCTTTCAAGGGACAATTCTTTAGTTGCTAAAATAGAGCTATCATGTTCCCAGATCAGTAAAGTACAGTCACAGGGGAGAAGGGGTTCTATCATGCTACCATCTAACTGGAAGTAGAGAAGAAAGGTGTGAGAATTTGGAGAAAAACCTTGGGTTTGTGGTTAAGAACTGTTGTGATCATTGCCTCTAGAGAATGAGATGAGGCTCTAAGATCCCACTTTCTTTGTAAAACTCAACACACCCATGTTGATCTGTGCCCTGAAGAGAGCCCCCCCCCCCCCATTTGTTCTACTTCTACTACTGAGAGACAGAGACACAGAGAAAAAGAGAGGCAGAGAGAGCACGTGGTATGTAATATTAGATAATTTTCCTTAAGGTTATAAAAACTTTGTTTAAGGCTTGTGTCTAAAACATATTGGTTGTGCTATTTAAAGACTCGGTGCACTAGATAACTCTAAAACCATTAATTGTAGAGATGGACCACACTTTATTGACAGAGAATCTCTTTACTTGGGAATTAAAAAATAATTATTATCTTCCATCTTAGAATCAAAACTATGTACTGGTTCTAAGGCAGCAGAGTGTAAGGAGTAGGCAACAGGGTAAGTGACTTACCCAGGGTTACACAGATAGAACATGTCTGAAGTTAAATTTGGACCCAGGACCTCCCATCTCTAAATTTCAATTTCTATTCACCAAGCCATCTAGCTACCTCCCCTACCTGGGAATTTTTTTTTTACCAATGAAATCACAGGTCCAGTCCCTAATCCTTCACAACCCCTTGAGTCTTTTTCTTCCAGACTATTTAACCCCCCCAAAAAAACAAATTTTTATATGGCACATTCTTGAGACCTTCAATGGAGTCAACCATTTCCCCTATGCAGATGATTCTCATTTCTATTTATCCAGCCCTAATCTCTCTCCTGAATTCTAGTCTCAGATATCTCAAACTCTACATGTCCAAAATCTTCCTCTTCCTCATTTTCCTATTACTGGTGAGAACATTATCATCTTTCCAGGTCCTCAGGCTCACAGCCTTGGGTCATGCTCAACTCCTTATTCGTTCTCACCTTATATATCCAATCTGTTGTCAAGTCTTAGGTTTCAGACTTCACATCTCTAGTCTATAACCCCTCCTCTCCTCTGACACTGCCCCCATCCTGATTCAGGCCATTTTCATCCTCTACCTAGACTATTAAAATAGCCTTCTGGTCTCCCTGCCTCAAGTCAATCCCCATTCCATCCTCCACTCAACAACTGATCCTCTTAAAGAGTAGGTCTCAGGGGCAGCTAGGTAGATCAGTGGACAGAGATTCAGACCTGGAAAGGGAGTTCCTGGGTTCAAATATGGCCTCAGACTCTTCCTATTTGTGCAATCCTAAGCAAGTCACTTGACCCCCATTGCCTAACTCTTACTGATCTTCTGCCTTGGAACCAATACATAGTATTGAGTCTAAGATAGAAGGTGAGGATTTTTAAAAAAGGAGCAGTTCTGCCCACATCACCCCACTATTAAGTAGAGTCGTCCAATGATTCCCTGTTATATCCAGGATCAAATATAAAATACCATTTGGCTTTTAAAGCCCTTTATAAGTCCTGGCCCCTTCCTAACTCTCTAGTCTTCTTTCCTCTTACTCTCCTACACATGCTCTGTGATCCAGCAGCACTGACCTACTTGTTTTCTGAACAAAATTCTGAACAAAATACTCCATCTCCTGATGTGTTTTTCTACCAACAGTTGAATGCCACTCCCTCCCCTCTGTTCCCAGGCTTTCCTGGCTTCCTAAAAGACTCAACTCACTTCCCACCTTTTGCAGAAGGCTAGTCATGACCTCCCCACTCTGAGGTTACCTCTCATTTATAATATATATGTATAGATACTATATATGTATGATATTTGCATGTTGTTTTCCTCATTAGAGTGTATGAGCTCCTTAGAAGAAGAGGTTGTTTCCCCTTTTCTCTGGATCTCCTGAATATAGCACAATGTTTAATTTAGCACATAGAAATTCCTAATAAATGCTGGTTTATTTACTGTTTCATCATCTGGGTTGCCTTGCTCCGGGTAGCCTCTAATTTGTCAATATCTTTCTTTAAAAAAAAGGTGATACTTCCAGCCTAGCATCATACACCAAAGGAGGTCTGCCCAAGCTAATCCTGCCTCAGCTCAGAGGCTCCCAGGATTTCCTCTGTACCCCAAGGATACCCCCTAGAAAACACAAATCAATGGACGTCTTTGTCTCAGGGTAAAATAAGAGGCTTGGACTAAACCTGTCATAGGACCTTAGGAGGGGGATGCAGGAGAGAAGGGGAGAGAAAGAATGAGACACGTTTTTGGACATGGCTAATATGAGAATTTCTTTCTCTTAGATAAGTAATTATTCTATTACATTCAAACCTATTCATATAGAGTCAGCTACAAGGCACAGTGGAGAGGTTAATAGGTCTGAAGTCAAGAAAACTTGATTTGAAATTCCAATAATACTAATAGCTTACCATTTATATGGGTAACCTGTTGGCTCAATGGTTAGATCATCAGGACCAGAGTCAGAAAGACTCATATTCCCAAATTCAAATCTAACCTTATCCACTTACCTGCTTTTTGTAGTTTCTGGTTTGGCCCAGGAATTCCCTACTGCTCTGCTTCCATCCCCGGCCACTTCTGTAGGCATATGGCTTCCTAAAAGAGCTCTTGCAGATACAGAGGCCTCCCCTTCTGAAAACAGATTTCAAGTTATCCTTTCTCCTCCATGTAGTACTCTCCACTCATTTTCTCTTAGTCTTTATCTTTCTCTCTCTCCTCCCTCCCTTCTTCCCTCTATCTCTCCCTTACTATTTTTTCTCTCTTCCTCTTTCCCTCCTTCCTTGTTTCCCTCACTCCTTTTTAGCCCCTCCTTCTCTCTCTCTCTTTCTTTTTCTTTTTCTTCCTCCTTATCTCTCCCTCCCTCCCATTCTCTCCCCTCTTTCTTTCCTTCTTTCCATCCCTCCTTTCCTCTCTTTTTCTTTTACTCCCTCCCGATCTCTTCTCCTTTCCTTTCTGCCTCTCTCTCTCTCTCTCTCTCTCTCTCTCTCTCTCTCTCTCTCTCTCTCTCTCTCTCTCTCTCTCTCTCTCTCTCTCTCTCTCTCTCTCTCCCTCCCTCTCTTCCCTCCCATCCCATCTCTTTCTCTCTCTTTTCAGATCTGTCTGTCCTTTTCTCTTAAAAGCCAAATCCAAAGGTGTAGCTCAGGACTAAATCAAACAGCTTTAATCTGGTGTTAAAGGACAAAGAGAGAACCAGATCCAGGTGAGTTTACACCTTATAGAATTTAACACCTCATTAAAGAGATGAAGGAAGAATTCAGGAAGAACTGGCACGCTCTCTAAATCAATGAAAGAAAAGGTTCCCTAGGAGGTTGGTGAGGGTATAATGTTTTGCTTTTAGAAAGCTTTTTCTCAAGCAGGCTTTTATTTGTGTTTGGAGCAAAGCATATTCCCATTCACAGCAGCTTCGGTTCAACAAACTCATTTGGGCCAAATGGAACAGCTTGAGTAAAAATCCAGGTTCTAGTCCTGGATCTTGGACAAATCATTTATTCCCATTTTATAGATGAGGAAATTGAAGGTAAGAAAAACTAATAACACCACCTATTTCACAATGTGGTTTTAAGGGGGGAAAGTGCTTTGTAAACCATAAAGCCCTACATAAATGTATTATTATCAAGCTGATGGCCACAAATCGGATCCACTGGCCCAATCACTCCATCTGTAGGGACCACCCTGGGCCCCTTCTTTCAAGAAATCCCTACAAGGCTAAGGCTTAGCCTCCTCAAATCATTATCACTTTGTGGCTTGTGTAATATAGGCCTAATAAAGCTAAGGATTTAGCAGCTGGGGAATTAAAAAAAATGATGGGAGATGTTTCGTCTGGGAAGACATTCCCTGAATCAGCAGAAATCCTATGCTCTGGAGGTGGTGTTCAGACAACCATGCAAATCTCTCATGCTAATCACCTAAGAGTTGATTGAAGTGGTGTTTGATTGGTTAATTTGCTCTCAACCTTGGAGAACCCATGAGAATTGACTGTTATAGCCGTCACTTTAAAACATGTAATATTTCATCCCTATACACACTGGGTGTTATGACAAGAAGGCTTATTCAGAGGCTCAGAAAAATCCAAGATCTCTTGTTAAGAAGCAGTGATTTGTAGTTGTTCTTTTATATATATATAATATAATAAAAATATATAATAATATTTATTTTAAATATATATATAATATATATATTTAAAGGAACTAATTTCCTCCTCCACATTTGGACCAGTAGGGTCTCAACTGCTTGTAAAGGGGGTCACTGCTTTTCCACCCCTAATTCTGAGATTTGACTCGACTCTTTTAAAATAAGGCATTGCAGCAGTTAGAGAAATGGGGGCCTCACGGGAGGCTGGGTTCATGTCTCAAGAGGCAATTTGATGAAAGTCTGGTTATTTGGCACTCTGAAGGGAAAAAAGCCAAAGGAGAGCAGATTAGAGATCAACTCAGAACAACCGCTGCACAGGATGAGGTTCTAGTTACTTCAGCCATCATTCCCTTAAGAACTTGAAAGCACTCTCAAATAACCCAAACTTAGTTTATACTACCCAGAGAAATTCCATTACCACCCTCTAAGGTAGGGGTTCTTAACCTAGGATCTAGGAATCGACACTTTTTAAACCACATTTCTATATGTTTGGGGCTTTTTTGTGATTCTATGTATTTTAGATTTTTCTATGTATTCTATATATTTATTTTGTGAATCTATGTATTCTGTGTATTTATAGGAGATAGTTTGGTGATGTTGTAGATAAAATGCTGGACCTGCAGTCAGGAAGACCTGAATTCAAATTTGGACTCAGATATTTATTAGGTATTTGAACTTAGGTAGTTAACTTAAGTTACTTAACTTAAGTAACTTAAGTTACTCGACTTAACTTAAGTTACTTAACTTAAGTAACTTAAGTTACTTGACTTAACTTAAGTAACTTAACTTCTGCTTGCTTCCGTTTCCTCAACTGTAAAATGGGGATAAATAACAGCACCATTCTTGGTTGTTGGTTTGTCATCCTTCATACTTGAAGAGTAACAAAATGACTTCTCTGAAAGTCAAAGTACAACATGCCCAACTGTGGCTGATTAGACTTAAAATATGAGCTCAGAAGGCTCTACCACAGTTTGGGCACAAATAACCCACATGAGCATTTGGGATGGAGATGTTTCAAAATGTATGCATCTGACATTTCTTTTGATTTACTGAAATTCTGCCTTGTTTGTAGAACATAATGCTTTCTTTGATATAGGCAGGCCATTTTGGATAGTCCTGTGCCAGTGTCCCCCATGTCTCACAATTGATACCAAAGCTCTTTTTCTTTAAAAACCCTTACCTTCCATTTTGGAGTCAATACTGTGTATTGGTTCCAAGGCAGAAGAGTGGTAAGGACTAGGCAATGGGGGTCAAGTGACTTACCCAGGGTCACACAGTTGGGAAGTGTCTGAAGCTAGATTTGAACCCAGGACCTTTCATCTTTGAGCCTGGCTCTCAATCCACTGAGCTACCCAGCTGTCCCCAATATCAAAGTTCTTAAGAGCGACTTTAATAGTGTCTTTATATCATTTCTTCTGACTTTTGTGTGAGCACTTCCATAAAATAGCCTTTTAGGCAAATGTACATTTGGCATTTGAAGAATATGGCCAATCCATTGGAGTTGAGCTCTCTGCAGTAGAGTTTGAATGCTTGACAGTTTAGCTCAAGAAAGGACCTCAGAAACCAGTACCTTATGTTGCTGGGTGATCTTCAGAATCTTCTCAAGAAAATCCAAATGGAAGCCATTCAGTTTCCTCGCATGGTCCTGGTAGATGTCCAGGTTTCACAGACATCCAACAATGAAATCAGCACAAGGACTCTGTATACCTTCAGTTTGGGAGGCCACCTAATACCTCTCCTCTCCCACATTTTCCTTTGGAGCCTCACAAACGCTGAGCTGGCTCTAGTAATGTATGCATCTACTTCATCATCTGTGTGTATATCCTTGGAAAGAATATTGCTAAAGTAAGTGAACTTATTCACAGCAATCAAAATTTCTCCATTTGCTATAATTGATGATTCCATTTATGGATGGTGTGCTGCTGAGTGGCAGAGAGCCTCAGTTTTCTTGTCAGGCCAAAATAAGTACCAGCAGCAGAGAATTGATCCATAGCCTGTTTTATCTCAGCCTCAAAGACTGATGATGATTCTACATATGAATGGGGTGTGATGATGAGTGGTGGAGACTCTCAGTTTCCTTGTCAGGCCAAAATAAATACAAGCAGCAGAAAATTGATCCAGACCCTGTTTCATCTCAGCCTCAGAGACTGCAAAAATGTTTTGAGGATCAAATCAGTTATTATTTATAAAAGTGACTGGCACACAGTAGGTACTATATATAAATATACATATAAATATGTTTATTCCCTTTCATTTAAATGCATTATTCTGAGAAATCCACAGGCTTTGTCAAACCACCAAAGGGATCTGACAAAAAATGGGTAAGAACTCATGCCCAAGTGGATAGGATATTTGTGGTTTAAATCACATTTCTAGGAAAAGGATTTCATCAGGGATAACTTGGATGAAGCCTCTGGGAGCAAGTAGTATTTACTCCATAGAATATTTTCTCCATTTTAGTAGCAAATACCAGGTGGAATCCCCAGTACCAAGATGATAGTTAGGATAGGGAAAGGTAAAATGGCTCTTGGACTGTATCACAACCTTTATATAAGACCAAAGAACTAAACTATCTAGATAAGAATTAGGAACAATGTGAAGAGGTAAATTTTGGCTCAATGTAAGGAAAAACACGAGAAATAAGAAATGTCATTAAGTGAAATGGACTTCCTTGAGGGATGGAGGGTTTTCCCTCTTTGATGGTCTTCAAGGAAAAAGCTCAATAATGACTTGTTAGATATGTTATGGAGAGAAATCTTTTCTTGGAGTCAGTTTGGACTCTATGGTTAGAGTTCTCTTCTGTGGTTCGGTGTTCAGATGTTCTGTGAGTCAGTTAACTTGTTTAAAATTTCATTTCTCTTTGTTTTCCACTAAATACACGACTCACTTTCATATATCTGAGACTTTACTCATATGTATCCTTATTCTGGGTTAAATAGTGGGTTCCATTATTTAAGTCCTCCCCATCCTTTAAGGGAAAGCTCAATTGGAAGATCTCTGAGTGCCTTTGCTGGTGCTCTGGACTGGACTTCACTCAAATAGTTGAGATTGAATATAAAGACAAAATGAGATTTATCCAGCCATTGAAGGTAGATGGTCAACAAGCATAGGCACTGGGGACAGACACCTTGAGCTGATTCAGCTGAGCAAAACATCCTTGCCTGAATTATCCATTCTGTTCTGCCTGCAAATATCAGGGGACCCCCTCAAGCTGTATCTCCAGGGTGCTTCATCCTCAAATGAGGAGGAAATGATGCCAAGAGTCTGAACCTTTAGTCTCCTTCCAGTCAAAACCTGAAGATGTCTTCAATTCCATTTTGAAAAACTCTTATCTTCTCTCTTAGAATCAATAGTATATATTGGTTCCAAGGCAGAAGAGAGGTTAAAACTAGACAAAGTGACTTGTTCAGGGTCATACAGCTAGAAAATCTCTGAGGTCAGATTTGAACCCAGGTCTTCCTGACTCCAGAACCATTACTTTATCCACTATATAACTGCTTTCAAATCCCAGCTCTGCCACTTATTATATTAGTTAACCTTAAACAAGTTACCTTATGATTTTAGTTCTCAGTTTCTTTATTGGTAAAATTAAACAGTTTGAGAAAAGAGACAGTGTGGCTCAGTCAGGAAGACCAAGATTCAAATCCTGTCTCAGTCACTTACTGGTTGTATGACCCTGGGCAAGACCCTAGGAGATGATTGATCACTACCAACCAATATGCTCCAGCTTCCACCTATAAAAACATTCTAAAAATAACGGGCTCTAGTTTCATCATCTGTAAAATGACGGATTAGAGTTGATGATTTCTCAGGGCCCTCCCAACTCTTAAATCTATGATCTCATGATTTTATGACTTCCTACTTCCTTTCTAGATTTAAATCTATGTTCCTATGTCATATTTGTCTTTGTACCCCAATCAACTACTTGTCTTGTACTTAATAAATGGTGAATGGATGAATGGATGTCTTCTGTCATTTACATTGTTAATTTTTTGAGGGCCAGATGTGTCCTATCCACATATTCTTCCCATAGCCCAAGCATCTCTGCCACATCTGCTGCACAGAATGAAAACATGGTGAGATTCTATAAAGATTTTGATAAGACCTAAATTAAATTAACATAAATGTTAATGCTTGGTGATGTCAGTGCTAAGGTGGCCATAGGGGAAGACAATGAAAAAAACATATTGGAAAATATAATATAGGAGTAAGGGAAGAGAGAGACTAAAGACTTGTGGACCACCCAGAATGCTCCTACCTATAAATCATGAATAATTTTCCATGAAAAGATTTGGGAGGCAATGGGCAGGTTGAGTACCAAATAATTTCATCAGAAATGAAATGTGTTCTATTTTAACAAACAGGAAATGAGTAATAGCTGATGTGGGAGTCATTGCTGAATCAGCTGTCTGTATATAGTCAGACAATTGACTTATTAGATCAGAGAGAAAAATTAATACAAAACTGGAAGAGAAGATAAAAATATTTCGGGGAAAAGATATGGCATGCAATGGGTAGCACCAACTTGACTTTTTTAAATAAAGTATTGAAACTGAAAAGTGGTAAATGGAAGGAGAAAAGGTCATTGACACTAATAACAATTTTGGAGAAAAGTTGAATTAATATCAGTTGCCATAATGAAGAAACCATTAAAAAGTTGAGCCTAAAAATTGCCTTAATCAGAAAACAATTAACTATTTGGGAGGGAGGGAGGAAGGGGGAGAGAGAGAGAGAGAGAGAGAGAGAGAGAGAGAGAGAGAGAGAGAGAGAGAGAGAGAGAGAGAGAGAGAGAGAGAGAGAGAGAGAGAGAGAGAGAGAGAGAGAGAGAGAGAGAGAGAGACTAGGAGAGAAACAGAGAAAGAAACAGTAATCAATGGCAACTTGAGTTTAAACTTTTAAATAAGATCTCATGGAGAAGGATTGTGGAAAATTATGAACAGTATCACATCATAAAGCTTTGAGAAGCAGAAGAGAGAGAAAACTAGCCTAAAGAAAGCTTGAAGAGACCAAACAGAGCAAGTTCACACCAAGGCAAGGGCATTTGAAGTTGAAACTGGAAGCAAGTCAATGAACACATGAAAGATGGAAAAGTCCAGCAAATATTTTCTAATAAACTCTTCTTGCCATCAAGGAAAGTCAAGTTACCACATTTGGACTCTCAAATCACCCTCCTGGATATGCTTCTAGAGGAAGTAGAAAAAGCACTAAATAAAACAAAGATGGGGAAAACAGATGGACTAGACCAGACATATAGAGAGAAGGTCTGTGCTGGCGGCAACACAATTTTGAGAAGGTTGAAAGATCAATTCTCAAGGTATCTGAAGGAAGAGAAGATGCTAAAGGTTTAGAAAGAATACGGAACTTTATTATTACCCAAAGCAAAAAGTGTCTGGGAGATCATCAGTCACGACCAACCAACATGCTTCAATTTCTAGCGATAAAAACATTCTGAAAATAACTTGTGTTTGTAATGAGTCCATCCTGGATAAGGGAATTAAAGGAAATAGGCTTTCGCCATTGATACTCCTATGATAAGCCACCTCTTTACCAGCACATAATTGCCTGAAATATGGTGAGAATATAAGATCTTAATGAGATTATCAGTTGTTGATTATAAAAAGCATTTGGTGTAATAGGACCAAACAGCCTTCCCCCAAAGATGTCTCTTTTGCCTCTATCAAAATAATAAAAGATTCTTTAGAATCTATAAAAATGGGTCATCTCATTCAACAACTCTTTGATGATTAACGTCAAGTAAAGTCTAGAACACTGAGATGCAGACTCCCCAATGGTATTATTCACCATTTCCTTGAAGGCAGTCCTCCAAGGTGGTTGCTGTTTTATTCAGTTATTCAGTTGTGTTCAGCTCTATGTGGCCCAATGGACTTTTTCAGTGAAGTTTTCTTGACAAAGATTCTGGAATATTTGCCATTTCCTTCTCTAGCATATCCCCATTTTACAGATGAGGGACTGAGACAAACAGGGTTAGGTGACTTATCCAGGGTCACCCAGCTAATAATTGTCTAAAGTTGTATTTGAACTCAGGAAGAAGAGTCTTTCTGACTTTATGCCCTGCTCCACCTAGCTGCCCTTTACCTTTGGTACTTCCCATTACCAAAGGGAAAAAATAAAGAAAGATATCCAAGACATTTGCTAGGGGTGAGAATTTTATAGGAGCAGGTCGGTGGCTCAGTGAAAATAGAGTGCCAGGTCTGGAGTCATGAGGACCTGGGTTCAAATCTGACCTCAGATACCTTTTAGCTGTGTGATCCTAGCAAAGTCATCTAACCTGGTTTGCCAATAATAATAATAATAATTATTATTATTGTTATTACTATATATAGTAATGCTGTATTTGGTGGCTAGTTAGTGATGTAAGGAAATAGCTAGGGGATTAGAGGAAGGTATGTACCATTGCTAACTAATATTGAAAAGATCTGAGTATCATATGCAGATCCAGATCACCAAGGCAAAGCTCATAGCCCACTCCTCACTTTCTGGGCCATCCTTCCCCCCTCAAAGATACAATGAACTTGGCTATAATTAATAAAATACCATTTGAGCAAGTGATCCAGTGGGACTGGTCCAGGCTTGGCACATGGGAAGGAGTGTGTAGAAATACAATAGGATAAAAGATCCTAGGGTTAGTCAATCCAATCTTCTCATTTTGCAGATGAAGAAACTGAGGGTCAGAGAAGCCTGAACCCAGGTAGTTTTAAGACAAGCTCCCTGTTCTCTGAGAACTTATAATCTAGTTAGGGAGGAAAAAAGAAAGGTTGGGAATATAAAAAGAAAATTAAAATTGTAACATCAATTCACACTAATAGAATTCTTGACAAGCCACACATTGGGAGATAAATTGTGAAAACAGTAAGTACTTGGGGTTTTAGGAGAGAGAAAGAAAGAGACAGAGAGAGAGACAGAGAAACAGAGAGACAGAGACAGAGAGTTTCGGATTGGAGGGTATATCAGAGTATATCAAGGGTTTTGCAGAGAAGACAGGCCTCAAGTTGGGTTTTGAAGTTGGGCAGGTTCACACAGGAGAGACACAACTAGGGGAGCATAATCAGGCTTTTGTCTCAGGTCACTTACATTTAGAAGGTGCTGATACCACTTGTAGTCCTTCTGTAGCAAAGACTTGGCAAAAATAGGGAAACTTAGAAGAAGGTTAGTTTTGGGAAGCAAAGTTGAGGCAGAAAGTCATAAAAAGAAAACTTCTTTGGAAACTATGCAGCTATAAGTAGCCCCAGTGGTGAGAATTCCTTGAATCTTATTTTGATTGTGCAGACTAGAGGGGTTGGTGGCAGATTGGTCAAATGTAGCATTTTCCTTATTTGTTCACAATTGATAGTCTTGAAGCCTAGGATATAATGGTAAATTTCAGCTGTTTCCCTCATGCCCAAGCTATACAAAACCGAGAATCCAAATTACTTTTTCCAAACAAAGGAATAGCAGCATCCCCAGTCCCCATCATCCCCCCAAATGGACTCACTTTATTCACTATATCTCAGATCAGGGAATTCCTCCTGGTATAAAGTGGCATTGTGTGAGTCAGGCAGTTACATCAATTTCCCTAGAAAAGCTCCAAAGAAATTTGATCAAAGAAACTCCCTTCTCCTCTTTGGTAATAAAAGTTATCAGTGCAAGGCAGGAGGTTGGGAAGAATGGGACCACGCAGGCTCACCTTGCTAAATTAGTTGTAGGAATAGTCTCAACAGGAGTCATTGGCAGAAAGGAAACCAGAGAACTGTTCTCTTAAGCTTATCTGTGTTTCCTTCTCCACCTACTCCAAGTTAGCTTTCCGAAGCCTAAACCAAGGTTTCAAAAGTAAATAAATGTCCCCCTTTGTGACAAGGGACCTAGAAGGCACACTCCTCTAGTTAGCCTGGTAAGCTATAACTTAAAAATATATGAGAATTGTGGGGCAGCTAGATAGCACCATGGATAGAGTTCCAAACCTGGAGTAGGGAGGACCTGGATACGAATGTAGCCCCAGACATTTCTTAGCTTTGTGTGATCTCCCATTTGCCTGGCCTTTGGCTTTCTGTCCTGGATTTGACATTAGGAAAGAAGGTAAGGGTTAAAAAAAAAAGATGTATTCAAGTTTAATAAATTCAATAAACATTCGTATGTGACAGGCACTGTGCTAAATGCTGGAGATACAAATAAGAAAAAGAAAGAAAATTCCAGCCCTCAAGGAGATTACAATCTGAGGGAGAAGAACATGCCTACACACACACACACACACACACACACACACACACACACACAGAGCAAGGTATATACAGGATAAACTGGAAATAATTAACAGAAGAAAGGCACCAAAATTAAGAGGAGTTGAAGAAAACTTCCAGTAAAATCCAAGATTTTATTTAAAACTGTGGATATGTTGTGCCCCTCCCTCTAGTAAGATTTTTCCACATCTACGGGGTGAGGTCAGTCACTCTACTTTTATACTATATATATTTGATCCCAAATTATTACATTTGAGTAATAAAAAGCAGATATGTGGCAAAATGGATTGAGTGCTTAGTGTGGAGTCAGGAAGACCTAAGTTCAAATTCAGCCTCAAATACTTTTTAGCTATGTGACTCTTGGAAAGTCCTTTAACCTCTATTTACCTCAGTTTCCTCATCTGTAAAAAAGGGGATAATAATAGTGTCTCCCTCCCAGGGTGGTTGTGAAAATCAAATGAGATCATTGTAAAGTGAGTAGCACAGTATCTAGCACATAGTCAGCATATAAATGTTGGTTATTATGATTAGATAATAATCCTGCTATACATAGAAACTTTTCATCCTCTTTTCATCTTAGTCAAAGAAAGGCAAGGATGGTCAAGCAAGTGTAATTTGAACATTTACCATGTATGCCTTGTTTTGATTATTTCACTTAATTTCATAGCAGTCTTTTCATGATTCTCTGTGTTCCTTGCATTTGTTTCTTAATGTACAATAATATTATATTCTATTTTCATGTACCACAGTATGTTTCAGGATTCTTCACTCAATGCACATATATTTTGTTGCCGGTTCTTTGCTAGGAGTGACATTGATATAAATATTTTGTTGCATACAGGACTTTTCTGCCTTTAATCTCCGTCAGTATATGCCCAGCAGCCAATCATTGGGAGAAGGGGATTGGACTTTTGAGTCAGTTTCTTAATGTATTTCTAAATTGTTCTCTAGGATGATTGGAGCAATTCACAGTTCAACTGGGTGGGTTGCCTTATGAAGTCCCTTCACTGATAAGATTCTATAATTTCATGAAATAGGAGAAAGAGAAATGTGTCAAAGGGGAAGAGAAGGGTCTCATCGACACCCCACTTGTAATAGATAAGGATGGCAGAATGGGTTTTTCAAAATTTCTACTCCATAGCCAACATTTCCCACCCTTGGTTTGCCAAGGTTATTTCTGAAGGAAGAAAGAGACTGATGAGAAATTAACCACTCTTCCACTTGAAAAGGCCAACCTCACCTCACAAAAGATGATGGGATACTTCTTGCTTAGAGAATCTTGGGGTGTCCTCTCTTTTTCTAATGTTTTTATCCCCAGGGAGGGGAAGACATACTAATTGTAGTTTTATAGGGATAGGGATGAGGATGAGGATGGGATTGGGGATAGACCTATTATTTAATTAGTACTGGTAGGTCCCAGATGAGGAAACTCCCTCCACAATTTCAGTTTAACATCTTCTCTGCAATTTATTGTTATAGAATGGCTCAGAGCACTGATATAAAGGTTAAACAATTTGCCTAGGAGAACCTTGTTCCTTTCTTGAAAAACTGTTCAAGTGTGTAGTAGTAATAATAATGATATTAACAATAGCTCATACCTGTAGACTGTTTTAAGGTTTACAAAGTGTGTTTTATACATATTACTTCATCTGATCCCCACAACCCTGGGAGGTAAATTCTATTATCATTCACATTTCATAAATAAGGAAACTGAAACTCAGGTTTTCATGGCTTTGTGGCCAGAGTTCTTCCACTAAACTATATGACCTCTCTTTCTTTTTTATAATGAAATATACCCGTAGCCTCTACTTTTCATCTGGCTTTTCCCCATGCTATTGGAATATGGCAGACAAAGGACAGCCATGTTCTTGGGGTCATTCCCACAAGAAGCCAATATAACAAAGTTGAAAAGTAAAAATCAAAACAAAAACTGAATTAATTTGCCAGATGCTTAATGAAAGAAACTAGCTACATTTAAAAATGAACTGACTTAATTCACCAGTTAAGCTAAGACATCCACATTAATTTTGTGCCATTGTCAAGCCGAGAGAACTTTGTTACCAATCATTCAGCAAGTATTAATTGAGCATTTACCATGTATAAAGCATGATTAGGGGAGGACACTGCCCAGACTTGGCAAATTGTTATAGTGTACAGTAGTAGTAATAATAATAATAATTACTAATATTTATAGAGTACATTAAGGTTTACAAAGTATGTTATATAAATATACCTCAATTCATCCTCATAACAAAGCTGTGAGAAAAATTCTATCATCATTCACATTTTATAGATGAGGAAACTGAGGCAAACAGAGGTTAAGTGACTGGTCCAGCTTCATACAGCTGGTAAATGTCTGAAAGGCAAGATTTGATCTCATCTTCCTGACTCCAAATCTAGCAGTCTGTGAGTAAAATCTACCTATCACTGATAGAAACACTCCACAAACTTTTCACTTTTAAAAATAAAGACTTTCAGACTCTCTGCCCTTTGATCCAGCCATGCCACACCACTGCTGGGTTTGTACCCCAAAGAGATAATAAGGAAAAAGACTTGTACAAAAATATTCATAGGTGTGTTCTTTGTGGTGGCAAAAAATTGGAAAATGAGGGGCTGCCATTCAATTGGGGAATGGCTGAACAAATTGTGGGTTCTGATGGTGATGGAATACTATTGTGCCCAAAAGAATAATAAAGTGGAGGAATTCCATGGAGACTGGAACAACCTTTAGGAAGTGATGCAGAGTGAAAGGAGCAGAACCAGGAGAACATTGTACACAGAGACTGATACACAGTGGTACAATTGAATGTAATAGACTTTTCTACTAGCAGCAATGCAATGATCCAGGACAATTCTGAGGGACTTATGAGAAAGATGCTATCCACATCCCAAGAAAGAATTGTGGGAGCAGAAATACAGAAGAAAAACATTTGCTTTATCACATGGGTCAATAGGGATGGGATTGGGGGTGTAGACTCTAAACGATCACCCTAGTGCAAATATCGATAATATGGAAATAGGTCTTGATCAATGACACATGTAAAACCCAGTGGAATTGTGTATCGGCTATGGGAGAGGGGTGGGGGGAAGGGAGGGAAAGAATATGATTCTTGTAACTATGGAAAAATATTCTAAATTAACTAATTATATAAAAATTTCAAAAATAAAAATAAAGACTTTCAGAATTATCATTCACAAAGCACTTGATGATAGGGGTGACATCTGTAATATATGGCTATCAGAGACAGATCTTATCTTCATTTGGCTAATAAAAAGCCTGACTTACTCCTCACTGCTCTCATCCTCAAGGTAGGACTTGATGTCCCCTTCTGATACTTCTCCCTCTCCCCACTTTACAGACCCGTCTGCCAAGAAAACTTCATATGAGATTATGAAGTGCTGGACATGATTGAAAAAATGATTCAACAACAACAAAAGGAGCAGACAGTAAATTCTGCATTGATCGCAGTACTTTCCATAAGGCAAGGAAGATGCTTCCCAGATAATGTGGCTTGCTCACTTCAGTTATCAGAGGAGACAAGGAGTACTGCCCTCAGCCATTTGTAAGAATGGGAAAAACACAATCAAGACACACCTGGGTCAGTCTAGTCTGGGAACTCTAACGTTGCTCTGCCCTTGTGGGTAAAAGTCATAAGGTGACTTGTCATGAAATTCTGAGTCATGTCATCATGTGATCCATGCAACCCCTCTACATTTAGTTTCTCAGTTCAAATGGTGCTCCAAATGTTTTGTAGACATGAGAGACATTCTTTACAATTCATTCCATGTGTTAGGGTAATGGGGGGGGACTAGATTTGGATATATGGAATAATCAGAGCTCATACAACTTTCCTTTGGGACTGATAATTTCCCTGTGCATACTTGTTTGATTCCAGTTTGGGCTTATAATCCCAAAGTCCTTCACTGAAGTCCTCCCTCAATGTGTGGCTCATCCTGGCTTGATCCCGGGGCTCCTAAAGGCAATGATAACAAAAGGCAAGCTTGGATGTCTCATGGTGCAGCACAGACCCAACAAGTCCCAAACAGAAGTCATGATCTTTCCATCTAAATGAAACCCTTTTGCAGACCTTCCAAATATTGCTGAGAATATCACTCCATTTCTGGTTCCTCGAGTCCTCAACCAATGTCATCTGTGATTCATCATTCTCACACAACCCAGTGTCTGGCACATTTTAAGTGTTTATTACATCCTTTGGATTGACTAATTGATAAACCCTCCCAAGTTGGAAAGACCATAAGTACAAATTTAGGATTGGTCTATATGGTTGTTGACCAAAAGCCAATCTAGATAAATTCAGAGACTCATTCTCAGAAAGAGGTGTTAAATGAGTGCATATACACGCACACACACACACACACACACACACACTTTTTTTTTGTAGCTCTAGCTATGAGGAGATTTTTTCTCATGTTAACTTGATACATGTTTCTTATGACAAACTCATTGGTCTCCATTCTGTTTTCTGGGGCAAACAGAGAAAGGCTAATGTCTCTTTCTCATGACACTTTATGCAATACCTGAAGATGACTGTCACATCTCACTCTCAGAATTTTCTCTTCTCCAGGCTAAATTTTCCCATTTTCTTTAACTAATACTCATTTTGACATTTGCTTGAATCTCCTTATATACTTGTGGGATTCATCTAAATTAATCACAGAATTAAAGCTATAAGGGACCTCGAGTGTCAATGAATCCAACCTTCTCATTTTCTAGGCAAGAAAGCTGTGAGGTGTATAGAGTTTATGTGACTTGTCAAAGGTCACACAGTTAGTAAATATCTGAGATAGGATTTAAACTTAGGGATTCCTGACTCCAAATCCACTGCCTACTCCCATTCACTATGGTATACTGGATGGCACACTGGACCTGGAGTCAGGAAGACTTAAGTTAAAATTTAGCCTCAGATACTTATTAGGTATATGATCTTGGACAAATCACTTAAATGAACTGCCTCAGTTTCCTCGTCTACAAAATGGGGATAATAGTGCCACCGGGTTTATCATAAGGATAAAATGAAATAATTAAAAAAAACACTTTGTAAAACTTAAATGCTATGATAATTATTATTATAGTATAATAATAGATATTATTATCATCATTATTTTGTATGTACTTCAGTTTGTCGAGATCTTTCCTAAAATATGGTACCCCAAAGTTAAACTAGTACTCCAGAACAATAAAAGGGAAGATTATATAGTGAATACAGAGAATAGTGAAACTATCCCCCCCCCACATGTAATTTAGCCCTTATCTATAAATTCTTTTATATGCCAGAATTGGAAGAGTCATTATAATAATGAACACAGGATATTCCAGTTGGGAGGAATGTTGAAAAAATTCTAACACACACTTTGTTTTATGCATGTTTAACCTTTTGTTACCACCTAAACCCTAAGGTTCTGGAGCCAAGAGGCCTTTGGCTTTTTCTCCATCCTCTATATCAGAGGGATCAAACATGTGTTTTCCACTAGCAACTCTACCAAGGGTGACTGGAACCAAATTAAAAGATAATTTGAAAATATTCAACAAGATAAATAAAAATACAATAAAACATTGATAACATTACATTTTTAAATTAAGTCAATGTGCATCTGATAGGCTTTTTATGGATGGAGTAGTGGCCCCCATTTTTATTTGAGTTTGACACCACTCTCTATAGCCCTCACTTCAAATGG
This sequence comes from Monodelphis domestica, assembly GCF_027887165.1. Taxonomy (NCBI): domain Eukaryota; kingdom Metazoa; phylum Chordata; class Mammalia; order Didelphimorphia; family Didelphidae; genus Monodelphis; species Monodelphis domestica. Next base: position 60,813,518 of record NC_077227.1, read on the forward strand.
TTGGTTGGTTTGGTTGGTTTGCATTTGGCTGGAGATTCAGGTTAATATCTTCCAAAAGTAGTCAGGACATCTTGTTGGTAATACCTTTGCTATCACTTCAGACTGTTAAAACTACTGTCATGCTGACTGAAATATTATTTTTATCTTTTCCTCTAAACTTGGAATAAAAGATAGCTGAACAAAGTTAGTATGTAGAGCCAGAAGCAAGAATTTGTGTTCAAAGCAAAGAAACTGGAAATTCACTTAGTTCTTGATTTCAGAGATCAAAGCTTTAAGCCAAATTTATCTTTCCTACTTGGGATAGCACTTCAAGGTGGAGAAGCAGTATCGATAGGCAGAAAGACCAATGGACTTGGCTTCAAGAGTTGTTCAATCATTTTTCAGCCATGTCTGACTCTTTGTGATCAAATTCTTGGGTTTTCTTGGAAAAAATATTGAAGTGGTTTGCCATTTCTTTCTCCAGTTCATTTTTACAAATGAGGAAACTGAGTCAAACAAGGTTAAGTGACTTCCCCAGGATTATACAGCTAGTAAGTATGTAAGGTCAGATTTGAATTCAGGAAAAGGAGTCTTCTTGACTCCAGGTCCATATCTTTATCCACTTTACCACCTGGTTGACCCTAAGCAGAAAGAGCCTGGGACTCAAATGATGACCCTATTACCATGGGGAAGTGATTTAATTTCTCTGAGCCTCAATTTCCTCATATGCAAAATGATGATGACAGCCCTCATGCTACTACTGTCTCTAGAACAGGAAAAAGCTCTTTGTTCATCTTAAGATATTTTATTCATGTAACCTGGATTCAGCTTTATTTGGCTAAGACTCTCTTCTTCAGTAGAGAATGATGACTCTATACTCCGATACTTCTAGCCTGTGCAAAGTGATAAAGGAGAGGTCCTAGGTTTTTGACTTCCAGTTTTGAGAGAGAATATGAATTGTTCCATGTTCTTTTCAGGAAGAGGTTCTTAGAGGGAGGGAAAAATACTCTGAGAAGTCAACAAATTAAGTATGGTTATTGTTTAGTAGCAGCAGCAGCAACAGCGACAACAGGAGAAGGAAGAGAAGCTAGAGATGGAGGAGGAGAAGGAGCAGTAGTATCAATCCCAAATGATGACTAGACATGAAAACACATCAGGAATTGTTGGGGCCAGGTAGGTTGAAACTGGCAGAGCTCTTATATTTGAAAGCTTCTGAACTGCAGTGGGCAAAACCAAACAGATTATATATACTTAGCTTGACATGAAAATAGTGAGCCCTAGGAATAATAGTGGGGTACCAAAGCAATGCAATATAACGCAATATTTATCAAGCAAGTACTGTGTGCTCAGCACTGTACTAAGTGCTAAGGATATAAATAAGAAAACAAAGAGTCCCTGCCCTCCTGTAATTTGCAATCTAAAAACCACCCGGTTGACTTAGGTTGGTTGAACCTGTCTAGGTTAAAAATAAAACAGTTTAAGCTTCTCTGCTGATTAGTGGTGGGGTTCAGTATAACTGGTATCTCTAGTTTTGTTCTGGATGAATTGGGGAGATCTAAAAATATCTAGGTTTAAGTATTGCCTCTGAAATATCCTGTGTGTTTTGTCCTAAAGACCTCTGGGTGGTTATTCAATGCCTTGTGGGACTAGCAGATAAGTTTCTTGCCTTTAGTAGTAGTAGTAGTAGTAGTAGTAGTAGTAGTAGTAGTAGTAGTAGTAGTAGTGATAGTAGTGGTAGTGGTAGTGGTAGTAGTGGTATTTCTGTACACTGAACAAATCACAGATTGAAACACCCCCCAAATATATTTTCAGATGTCATATCAGACATGGGAAGGAATGTAAGGATAATTTAGCACTAGATCCTCTTTTTTGCCTTTTTTTTTTGTTTTGTTTTGTTTTTGGAAGGAGATTATGGAGGGAGGGAACTAAAGCCCAGGGAAGTTAAATTATTTACTCATAGCCAATACTGTGCAGAACTGAGATTAGAACCCAGGTTTTTCACCTCTTAATCCAATATTTTCCATCATTGTATGCTAAGACCCTCAGTAGGAAGGCCAGTAAAGACAGGAGAAAGAGAAAAGAGAAATGAGGGCACTGGACACTGAAGAGAAAGGGCAGAAACTGCATGGAACAGTGATTAAAAGAACAGCAGACGGTGCTTTCCTTTTTTTTTATAATTTTGCTGAGAATTGCCATAGCAAAGGCACAACCACAGCAAAGGCTATTGGCTCTTGAAGCTGAAAGGTGCGAATATTCTGAGCAGGGAAATGAGTATGTAGTTGGGTCTGGTCAAAGAGGAGCAGCTGAATGAAATTAAAAGGAAAACACAGGATAAATAAAAAGGAGAAATTCCCGATAGGAAGATCTATTAGATTGTGAAATAGTATTCCAGAGAAGATGGTGGTGGCTCTGTCCCTAGAGATATTTAAAGCTAGACTGGGCTAAGTAATAGGAAATATGTTGTATGGAGGAATCCTAAACTGGCCCCTGGAGAGTGAACTAGATGTCCTAATGGGTCTTTTCTGGGTCTAATTTCCGAGGCCACGATTAAATTTTCATGATCCCGTTTTGCATTTTGCAGAGCAAAGATTCCTTTTCACATAGGGTAAAAAAAGGCAGCCAATGGCACAATTTCCAGCGAACAAGGCTGCCATTTTGTAAACAAGGCCATGATCCCCAATTAGCCATTTCACTTTGAGGCACCATCCTTAAAGAATCCCGCTATTAGCAGTTTGTAGATACTCCGTCTGAGAGAGCCAAGATTTCATCTCAGTGGGTATTCCTTACATCCATACAGATCACAGACCTTCCACATCTTCTTATCCTGTCTGTGTCCTGTGAAACAATTTTGCTACCATGCTGATTACTCTTCAAAACTGGGGGAATCTTATAAAACAGCTACATTTCTCAGTAGCTCATCATTTCAGCTGTGTAATTTGAAATGCTTTGAGCTAGGCCACACTGGCATGATGAGAGTGAAGTCTGGAGGCTTGATGTAAGTGGTCATTCAAATTCAGCACCCCAAGTCATTTGTTTCCCTATCAAGAGTTCACTGGGCAGACACAAAGACACGGAGAATCCTTCACTGATTTCCTCCCCCACACCCAACAAATTAAACTTTGCAATCCTTGCTCACTCAAGCTTGTAGCTCTCTAATCAAATCTCTTTATCTCTTCTCTTTGGGAATTTAGTCAGAGCCTAAACTGGGAGTGATCTCTGCCTACAATAATGAGCCTCAAAAATATTAGAAAAATATTGAAGATCCCCTGAGATTTGAAGCTCGGGCATTCTCTGTCATTGTCGTGTCCTCCTTCAGACTCCAGCATCTGGTGCTTTGGTATAGTCAACAAACTATTTCATTAAGGTTGTAGAACAACATTAGCCTTGTGTATGTGTTTAATATGGATTCTCTCTTCTTCTGATTGGGCCAAATGACTCTGGAGATGGCCTTTCAATCTGGGATTTGGCCATTTGGTGATGCCGAGGCTGGAGTCTCAGTATCATGGTGTGATTTTGAGGGCGTGCTCTTACTTTAATGGCCTTAGTTTTCTTGTCTATGAAGTGAAGACTGGGCTCCATAAGCTCTGAAGTCCCTTACAACTCTAAAACTCTATAAGTCAAAATCGACCCATTGGTTCCATCAAAACCATTTTTCCGAACAAAATAATTTGAGCAAAATTTCATATAGAAACAACAAGCTACCAAAGATTGTCTAGCTCAGTAGTGTGGCCACCTTCAGATGGATCATGAGAGAAGGTTATGTCTCGAATATGGGAGAATTAAAATTAATATACAATAACTCAAGTATTATATTTATAAGATTTATTAAAATAAAAAAATTAGAGTTAAAAGGGAGCTAACTAACTTAAGCCACTAGAAAGAAAGAAAAAGAGGGAGGAGTTACAGTAAACTAATAACCAATCATGTAACCATGCATGCAGGGAAAGGAATGCTGGGAGATGCAGATGGAATTCTGGGGAATGTAGTCCTGGGGTTCAAGATTTTCCAACTATACAAATATACACTAAGACTTGGAGACACCTGGGGAAGACTTCTGATCCAGGACCTACCCTCAATCTCCTACCCTTGATATTTCTGGACCCTTCAGCCAAGATTTTGGTTTTATTTATTTATTTATATTTATTTATTTATTTATTTTTTAAAACCCTTACCTTCCGTCTTGGAGTCAATACCGTATATTGGCTCCAAGGCAGAAGAGTGGTAAGGGCTAGGCAATGGGGGTCAAGTGACTTGCCCAGGGTCACACAGCTGGGAAGTGTCTGAGGCCAGATTTGAACCTAGGACCTCCCTTGGTTTTATTTTTTTAGTTGAACTTTAATCATGTAATATATACATCTAGTGGGACACACACACAAAAATGTCACCATTTTGGAAAGGTGGCATTGAAGCCTGCCTCAATGTGACCTTGGACTAATCACTCTAATCTTCTAGGGTAGTCTCCTCATCTTTAGCCGGGGTGGGGTGGGATGAAATTGCATGATTTCTCCATGATCATATGACTTAAATTTTACCATTTTCCTGATCTCATATCTCTCAATAAGCACGTGAAAGGTCAGAAAAGGGACCTCCATTGAATGTACAATGCTGGCTGTAGATGCTCTTATGGAATTGTTGCCGTAATAAAACCCTTGGAGTGAAGCATACCAGACTCTGTGTCTACCCGGCTCAATTTCTCTTCTTTTTTCAGATTTCAGGCATATAGACTGACTTCCCAAATGCAACATCTCTACATACCATGGTAATTACTAATTACATGTTTCTACTTTCTGCAGTTTATTTGCAAATTGCATGTAGCAGGATCTAAAAGTAATTAGCACGTCTCCTGTAACTGCAGCAGGCTCTGGAAGACTAAAAGAATTATATTATTTACTTGGTAAATAATTCCCAGTGGCCATTTATCATATGTTCGGAAAAGAAAGGGGAGACAAACCCACTCTCGTGCAGTAACCCAATAGTCTGATGCTGGCTAATGACACAGGAGGGTCAAAAGAAATGTTTAGTTGGAAAAGCCTGTTAAGCAGCTGTAGGCCAGCTCTATGTAAATATCCCTGAGTGGGTAATAGCTTAATTTTGATCACTGTTCAAAAGAGCAGCCCTTTAAATTTTTAATATGTGTCAGCTGGGAAAGAATGTTTCGCTAGAAACTTGGAAAAAACCAGGGCAGCGAGCAAGGAGGCAGCGTGAACCGCCCAAATGATACTGTGTCTTAAGTCACCCCGCAGGGCGAGGGAGCAAAGGGGGGGAAATGGGCTGGACCAGAGGTTGAATTCCGGGCAAAGGGTCCGAGCCCATTGTTGAATTTGGGGGCTTTTGTGGGGCGGGCAATCCCTTACCATTCCTGGAACAGTGCGCGGCTCCTCTTTTTTCTTTCTGCAGTTCAGTTTTACATGAATATTCTTTTGGTAACTGTCAGAATCAACAAAAGGAAAAACTTCAAAGGTTTACAGGGGGAAAGAAAGTACTAGAAGAGGCTTTTGTGCCTTTGCTCTAATACATATGAGCAAAACCTGAATAAAACAAGCATCTAGTAATTACACCTGGGGCTTAGGACCCGGGCTTAGGGCTCCACAGATTCAGCTGCTGATTCCATTCCGTTCCCATGTTTTTAAGTGGGTACTTTGCAGCAGGTCCACAGTTAGTGCCGGGCATCATGGGGTTCTTAGGCTTGGGGTTCGCAGATTTCCAGGGAGCTCCTGGAGAGATTTGGGGGATCCATTAATTTGAATGAGGAGGGAATTACATCTTTATTTTCCTTACCTTTTGCTTTCCTTTGTAATTCTGTGTTTTATTTTATGTATTTAAAAACATTTTTATGAGAAGGGGTCCATAGGTTTCCCTGAACTACAAAAGATGCAATATTAATCTTGTCTTCTCAACTGAAGTGAACATTAGGGATGGGGTCCTGTTAGTTTCCTTAACTGTATCAAAAGTGCTCTCTCTCTCCTCTCCTCTCCTCTCCTCTCCTCTCCTCTCCTCTCTCTCTCTCCTTCCCTCCCCCTCTTCTCTCCTCCCCTCTCCTCCCCTCTAAAGTCTCTCATGCCTCTTTCTCCCTCTCCTCTCCTCTCCTCTCCTCTCCTCTCCTCTCCTCTCCTCTCCTCTCCTCTCCTCTCCTCTCCTCCCCCCTTTCCCTCTGTCTGTTTCTCTGTTTCTGTCTCTGTCTCTCTCTCAAGCTTCTTGTGGGAAAGCTTTATAGTTAATCCTTTTATGTTCATCCCTCAACATGCCAGCAGTGAAGACAGGGCAAGAAAAACAGGAGGTACTCTGCAAACACGCTCTGAGTGAGCCAAGAACTGGACCAAGCTCTCTATCCTCTTCTCTAGAGACTGATAGAGTACTTTTACTTTCACATGAAGTCTTAATTGTACCCAAACCAGAACTGATGGCTCTCTCCTAGGCACTAGGTCATACTATTGCACTGACATCCAGAAACGCCATTTCTCATGCAGGAAGAGTTGTTTTGATTTCAAGGAGCACTGTTACCAATTATCTCACATTAATAGAATAAGACTTTTGACAATATTATGGAAAATGACTTCCAAAATTAAACCTCCATAGAGAACACACATTAATAACATGGCAAAGGACAAAGAAATTATACCTCTGAGTAATATCCCATTGCAAAAGCACAGGCTGAATAATGTAACATTTCAACAATAAAAGGCACACTGATATTTTTTAAAAAAACAATTTCTGACTCATATGCTAGACACTGGGAAAATGAGGACTCAGTTATTTTAAAGATGGAATCGCTTATAGTCTGGCAGGTCAGCACAAGCCCCTCACCTAGATCTCAGTGTTTCAGGGGAGTGATGGTCTCCTCCATGTGACTACTCTCTCCAGAAGTGCAGAACATGACCCATCTATGTCTACTTAGCTTGGGCAACTTATACCTCTTATCCCATAATTCCTCCATAGGGGGTCCCCCAACAATTCCCAGCAGAACTCACATGACTGTACAGCACACACACATCTATATGTATAGGTGACCAACTTGCCTCCATCTGAAATAGAACATCTCTTTGATAATACCTTCTGTGTTGATTGCTGATTCTCACATGGATAGAGATCGTATTTATGGGATTTTGCTCCCCACAATGCTCAGGCCAAGGGAGCTTTCTTCATTTCCTGAATTTCCCAGGAGTCTTTGTGGAGTCCCCTGCATGGTAACATCATTCAGTAGAGGGTCTGGTTAGGGGAGGAGGCTTGATAGCAGGGGAGATTTAAAAAACAAAACACTTTGGAAGTCTGGCATCAGAGTTTGACATGGGCAGCAAAGACAGAGACAGCAGGGGAGTTAGAAGATGAAAAAATGGGCATGGTCAGGATATTCAGAATGCAAGCATTCCATCTGGACCATGATGAGAGATATGAGAAATGTGGCAAGTGGCTTCAGGGGTTCATATAGCTTCAAGAAGTTATCTCTCTTTAGCATAATGTACAAAGATTAAAGGAGATACTAACTGGGTAAAGGGTATTAATAACTAAAATGGTGTGTGGTCGTTCCTCTTGCCCTTTGGTGGAGATATAGGGAAACTGAGAAAGGAAAGAAACAAGTATTTATTTGTTATTGTTCAATTGTTTCAGTCGTGTCTGACTATATGACCACAATTTGGGGTTTTCTTGGCAAAGATACTGAAGTAGTTCGCCGTTTCCTTCCATGGTTCATTTTGTAGATGGGAAAACTGAGGCAAACAAGTTTTACTGACTTGCCCAGGTTCATACAAGCAGGAGTATCTGAATCTGGATTTGAACTCAGGCCCTTCCTGATTCCAGACCCACTATCCACTTCTATCCACTGCATCATCTAACTGCCTAAGCATTTATTAGGGGTCTACTCTGTGTCAGGCACTGTGTCGAGCTTTTTGCAAATATTATTTCTTTTTATCCTCACAACAACCTTGGAAGGTAAGTACCATTATTACCCCCACTTACAGCTGTTGAAAATGGGGCAGAGGTTAAGTGACTTGCTTAGGGTCACACAGCTAGGAAGGGTCAGAAGCTGGATTTGAAATCGAGATTTCCTGACTACAGTCCTGATGCTTTATTCTCTATACCACCTAGCTGGAGGTAACTAGTTCTTTTATAATGGCATGGAAAAAAAGGAACTAATTGTGTGTGGATGAAAACAAATGTTTATTAACAGTTTCAATTCATATTATTTACTTTATTATTTTAATGAAGTAACTTTTTCACTTTTGATTCACAGGTTATTTGCTATGTTCCGGCATGGAACATAATTGAAGTCATTGTTTTTAATTGATGATGACCCAAACAGTGCTTTAAACTTGATCATAGCTAAGAGGGGTCTTCACATGCAGTTGGCTATTGGTAATATGTAGCAGCTTATTTACCCTTGAAACATGTCTCTCCATTGCTCTTTGAGTGACTTCCAATACAGCACTGCAGAGAATATGATATTTCAAGATTTGCAGACAAATCACGTCATTAGAAATTGATGTTCAAAAGATCAGATTTTGTTTCAGAGAGAAGCATGGGGCATTTGAAAGTGATGTGAAGTTTCCAAGATGCAATCTGCTCTTCTCTCTTTTGCTTCTTTCGTTCTGGAACCAGCTCATTATCCATTTGGAGTGTCTGTCCAAAATATATGATGGACCAACCCAAAGACATCCATCCAACTGCATGCCATGGTCTATACAAGAGACATTATTAATCTACTTGGTTTCTTCTGCACTGATTGTTAGAGTAAACTAGTCAGAGTGGCTTTGAATCTCTGCAGTATTTTTGGACATAATTATATCCACATAATGGCATCCACAAAAAGGAACATTTGGAAGACCTCATGAGCTCTAGGGAGTAGCCTCTTCCATTTGGCTTCTGAGTTGGACATCTTTCACGATAGTAGAAACCACACTTAAAAAGTGAAAATATCCCTGTTTTATGTCTAGCTCAAGGTAAATAATCAGCGGATGTTGAACAAAGTTATCTGTGTTGTTACATCTATTAAGGAATCTTGTATCATGGTATAAGAATGGGAAATGCCTTGTTGGAAGAGAACCTCTGAGGCTGCATTGCTAATGTTTGGAAAACATTTTGGAAACCTTAAAAAGAAATGTAATTGTAAGTTATGATGATCATAATTATACCAAATAAAATGTTTTCTATAGATAACCAATATATGTAGAGGGATCTCATATTCTTCCTGCCTTTTAGTCAATTACATGATGGTAAAGATGTAGTTTATTGTAAAAGATCATTTATGAAAACCTAACTGTTACCCTCTCATTTTCTTTTTTTTAAAGTCAAATCATGGATTTTTCATTTTTAATTAATTAAGTATATTTTTCCCATGTTTACAAGATTCATAATCTTTCCCTCCACTCTTCCCTCTTCCCTCCCAGAACTGACAAACTTCCACTGGGTCATACATGTATCATTGTTCAAAACCTATTACCATATTATTCATATTTACAATAAAGTGATCTTTTAAAGTCAAAATCCCCAATCATATACCCATTATACAATGTGATCAACCATATGGGTATTTTTGCTTCTATTCCCACAGTTCTTTCTCTGGATATGTATAGCATTCTTTCTTATAAGTTCCTCAGGATTGTCCTGGATCATTGCATTGCTGCAAGTAGAAAAGTTCATTACATTCAATTGTGCCTTAGTGTATCAGGCTCTGTGTACAATGTTCTTCTGGTTCTGCTCATTTTGTTCTATATCAATTCCTGGAGTTCTTTCCAGTTCACATGGAATTCTTCCTGTTCATTATTCCTGTCAGCACAAATAATATTCCATCACCATCAAATAACAAAATTTGTTCATCCATTCCCCAATTGATGGACACCTCCTATTTTCCAGTTTTTTTGCCACCACAAAGAGCATGGCTAAAAATATTTTTGTACAAGTATTTTTCCTTATTGTTTCTTTGGGGTACAAACCCAGCAGTGGTATAGCTGCATCAGGGCAGTTTTTTAAAGTTTTTTGCACATAATTCCAAATTGCCCTCCAGGATGGTTGAATCAATTCACAACTCCACCAGCAATGCATTGACATCACAATTTTACCACATCCTCTCCAACATTTATCACTTTCCTTTGCTGCCATATTGGCCAATTTTCTAGGTGTAAGATGGTACCTCAGAGTTGTTTTTATTTTCATTTCTCTAATTAAGAGGGATTTAAAAGACTTTTTTCATGTGCCTATTGATAGTTTTGATTTCTTCATGTGAAAACTATCTATTCATGTCCCTTGACCATTTGCCAATTGGGGAATGGCTTGATTTTTTGTTAATTTGACTTAGTTCCTTATATATTTGGGAAAGTATACTTTCGCCAGAGAGTTTTGTTATAAAAATGTTTTTTTTCCAGTTTGTTACTTTCCTTCTGATTTTGGTTGCATTGGTTTTGTTTGTACAAACCCTTTTTAATTTGATAGTAAAAATCATTCATTTTACATTTTGTAATGTTCTCTATCTCTTTCTTGTTCTTAAATGAATTCCTTTCCCACAGATCTGACAGATATAGTATTCTATGTTCACTTGATGTATTTATGAACTCATTCTTTATATTTAAATAATTTATCCATTTTGTATTTATCTTGGTATAGGGTGTGAGATATTGATCTAAACCTGATTTCCCCCTTACTGTTTTCCAATTTTCCCAGCAGTTTTTGTCAAAGAGTGAATTATTTTCCCAAAAGCTGGAATCTTTGGATTTATTGAACACTAGCTTGCTGATGTCATTTACCTCTAATCTATTCCATTGATCTACCCTTCTGTCTCTTAGCAAGTACCATATCATTTTGATGACCACTGCTTTATTGTACAGTTTAATATTTGATACTGCTAGGCCTCCATCCTTCACATTTTTTTCCATTTATTTCCCTGGATATTCTTGATCTGTTGTTCTTCCAGATGAACTTTATTATATATTTTTTCTAATTCTATGAAAAATTTTCTTGGTAGTTTGATGATATGGCACTGAATAAGTAAATGAATTTGGGTAGGATTGTAATTTCTATTACATTAGCTCATCCTTCCCATGATCAATTAATGTTTTTCAAATTATTTAGGTCTAGTTTTAATTGTGTGAAAAGTGTTTTGTAGTTATGTTTATATAATTCCTATGTTTGTCTTGATTCCTAAATATTTTATATTGTCTACAGTGATTTTAAATGGAGTTTCTCTTTCTAACTCTTAATGCTGAGTTTGTTGGAAATATATAGAAATGCTGATGATTTATGTGTATTTATTTTGTACCCTGCAATTTTGCTAGAGTTGTTAATTATTTCCATTAGCCTTTTAGTTGATTTTCTAGGATTCTTTAAATATACCATCATGCCATCTGCAAAGAGTGATATTTTAGTTTCCTCATTGCCTACTTTAATTCCTTCAGTTTCTTTTTTTTTTCTCTAATTGCTATTGCTGGCATTTCTGTTACATTATTAAATAATAGAGGTGTTAATGGGCATCCTTGCTTCACTCCTGATCTTATTGGGAAGACTTGCAGCTTGTCCCCATTGCAGATGATATGTCCTGATGGTTTTAAATGAATACTGTTTATTATTTTGAGGAAAGGCCCTTCTTTCTATTCCTATGCTTTTTAATCTTTTCAATAGGAATGGGTGTTGTATTTTGTCAAAGGCTTTTTCTGCATTGATTGAGATAATCAATGATTGCTGTTGGTTTGATTATTGATATGATCAAATATATGGATGGTTTTCCCAATATTAAACCATTTATTATTTATGCTTTTCTACATTTGTTTGCAATGTTTTTATGCCCTAGTACATGGTCAATCTTTGTGTATGTACCATGGGCTGTTGAAAAGAAGGTATATTTCTTTTTATCCCTATTCAATTTTCTCCATATATATATATATATATATATATATATATGTTCTAATTTTTGCAATATTTCATTCACTTCCCTTACTTCTTTCTCATTTATTTTTTTGGTTTGATTTGTTTTGTTCTGATGGGGGAAGATTGAGGTCCCCCACTAATATGGCTTTATTATCTATTTCCTTCTTAAGCTCCTTTAGTTTCTCCTTTAAAAATCTGGATGCTATACTATTTGGTGTATAAATGTTAAGTAGTGATATTTCTTCATTATTTATGCAGCCTTGATTTCCTTCCTTATCTCTTTTAATTAAATCTATTTTTATATTAGCTTTGTCTGAGATCATGATCACTAATCCTGCCTCTTTGTCTCAGTTGCAACCCAATAGATTCTGCTCCAACCTCTTACCTTTACCTTGTGTGTATCTAACACCAACATTTTCTCTAGTGTCCCTCTCCCTCCTTTTCCCAGAAAACTATTCTGTATAACAATGAATATTTTTAAAGACAAAAAAATATAGAAAAAGAAAAAAATCATCAAAACTGATCAATACATTACAATTTTGACAATACTGCAATATATCACACTTGTAGACCTGCCACTTCTGCAAAAGGATGAGGTGGGAATGTCTGCTCATATCTCTTCTTTGAAGCCATAATTCATCAATTTTGTTCTTTGTAATTTTGAATTATTCATTTTTTTATTTTCTGGGGGTGTTCCCATTTACATTGTTATGGTCATTATATGTATTATTTTTTTGGCTCTTCTTTCTTCAGAGTATCAGTTCATGTGGCTCTTTCCTTGTTTCTCTGTATTCATTATATTTATTATCTCCTCTCATTTTCATCAAGAATTCCATTAATATATGTACCATCCTTATAAAGATTATTGTCATAGAGAGAAAGTAGGCATGAGTCAGTTGTTATGTGAATATGAGTCATAATGCTATCTCCATAATCCTTTCTCAGGAGAAGCATTATTAATATTTTTCCAAAATTTCTCTTTCATATATTTTGAAAATCAGTCCCTCATCACCTTCAAAATTATGTCATCTCTGGAAAATATCATCTCTGTATATTTGGCCTACTGAAGCTTGCTTCTCTTCCCATCTTTGGGTTTGCTTGTTTTTTTATTATCCCCTTGCTGGTGTTTTAAGAGTTTTAACATTACTCCACTTTTGAAGAAAATATGTTATGGAATCACCAACAATCTTTTCCATTTTTCATCTATTTGTTGTCCTGCTTTTAGCTGTTAATTGGCCTTGTACAGGATTTTTTACAAAGTAACTTTACCTCTATCATTTCTCACTGTTTTATGAGATGTAACCTCCTTCATCACTTTCTTTCTTTCTTTCTTTCTTTCTTTCTTTCTTTCTTTCTTTCTTTCTTTCTTTCTTTCTTTCTTTCTTTCTTTCTTTCTTTCTTTCTTTCTTTCTTTCTTTCTTTCTTTCTTTCTTTCTTTCTTTCTTTCTTCCTTCCTTTCTTCCTTTCTTCCTTTCTTCCTTTCTTCCTTTCTTCCTTTCTTCCTTTCTTTCTTTCTTTCTTTCTTTCTTTCTTTCTTTCTTTCTTTCTTTCTTTCTTTCTTTCTTTCTTTCTTTCTTTCTTTCTTTCTTTCTTTCTTTCTTTCTTTCTTTCTTTCTTTCTTTCTTTCTTTCTTTCTTTCTTTCTTTCTTTCTTTCTTTCTTTCTTTCTTTCTTTCTTTCTCTTTCTTTCTCTCTCTCTCTTTCTTTCTTTCTTTCTCTTTCTCTCTTTCTCTCTCTCTCTCTTTCTTTCTTTTTTCTTTCTTTCTTTCTCTCTCTCTCTTCCTTCCTTCCTTTCTTCCCCACAATTGTGATTTCATTGGTATAGGAAGAGGTCATCAAAGAAATTTTTTCTGTCAATGGAATTTGGTTGCTTGGGGCATTGAGATTTTAATGATTTGGCCTATGTCACTCAGTCAGGATGTGTCAGGAGAATGATTTAAATCCTCATCTTTCTGACTTGTGACAAGGAAATCACTTTAAAAGACTGATATATATTAATTTAAGGTCGCCAAGGAATTCAGTTATGTAATTCCTAAATGAAAACTCAAGTCAGCAGTCAACCTTTTATGGAGTTTAATTACAAACAGGAGGAAGAAAGGTATTAGAGATAGAGAGAGGGAGAGAGAAAGGGGAGAGAAGGGAATAGGGCTTAAATACCCCCTCTGTTTAGGCTGGGCCAAAAGGCCCAAGCCCTTAGATAGCTGAGGCAAAGAAAAGAGATCAGTCCCTATCACTCATGTGACCAAAATGGAGAAACAGTCTCAGGGGCCTCCACCTCCAGCTTCCTTCAGAGCAAGCTTCTCAGAGCACAACCTCTCAGAGCAAAAACCTCTCCAACCACCAACTCTAGTCCTCAGACCCCGCTATCTTTAAGGAAACCATCCAAGTTCCCTCCCCTCAGTTCTCACATCTACCAATCACTGTCCATGTCTTCCCTGTGCCAATGGTGGCTCTACCTTAACCCAGGACCGCCCAGAGGTCTGTGGCTTTGCACATGTCTGTTGAAGGTCATATTCTCAAATAATTAAATCTTGATCCTTTGCTGCAGCCCTTCCTAAATCCTGTTACCCTGAATAGGGTGGAGATTGAAATAATTAAATTTTGATCTATGCTGCAGCCCTTTCCATTGTTCAGCAAAAGGTTTCTGTCCTAAAGTAATCTTAAGAAGGGAGGAGAAGGAACCTCCCATGCCAATGGGGTTCACATTCCAATAGACTATCAGTAAGAAATTTTCCAAGTATGAAATTTCCCAATGGTGAAATTTCCAACATTTATAAGTCTAAGAAATTTTAAGGTTTACAGACTCTAATGCTGTATCACTATTCACTCTTCTGTGTCTTCCTCCAAAAGGAACTCATCTTCTGTTCTGGAATATGCTTGTGAATGTTGTTATGTTCACTGATCATATCTCTCTGCCTTTCAAAGTCAAATGTTTTCTGGCTAAGGTGGTTTCTAGGCTCTTTTTGGTTCCTTATTGTGTCAAATTCTTCATACTAGCTAAATTTCTATAAGGAATAATGATAATATTGATGTCTATTCCTTTATCTATTTCTTATGTTTTAGCATTAGTAACTTTTTAGAACAAGCTAAGTTGGAACATATTAAGTGTACATTCTATCTTCTTATCTTTATCTTTTCTTTTAATTTTTAATTGATCTTTATGCTTTATCTAACAAATCAATGCTCTGTCTGTACATACACAGCTAATTATGATACAATGTTCAAATAAATAATTAGTTATTTCCTATCTTTTAAGACATAGCCTATAGTCAGTTTCATTTTTTGTGTCATGCTATTAGTGTTCACCAAGTTCATGGATTTAAAATCTCTTCTTGAAGAAAGTATCTATATTACATAGGCTTGAGGGATCCGTTTTTTTTCCCCTTCTTTTATTCCTCAATGCTAAACTATATTTTCAAATATATGACCCACTATCTTCACATGACATTTTTGGATTAACATTGTGAAGAATGAAAGTATTTTGTTGATTTGAGGGTCTAATCATACTCTTTATCAAATTATTCTACTTTCTCATCCCTATAACGAATTCACATTTGACCCTCAATTTTGTGCTTGGTGCTATTTTCTCTTTGCTTATGCACAAAATTAAATACTTTCAAAGAGAGATGACCAAGTACCTAATGAAATGGTGTTCTTATTTCCATTGGAATTGCCATAAAACCAACTTGACCAATTCCTTTATTTATCACTGAAAGGAGAAACCATTATCTATCCATCTTTCTCCCTACCACTTGTTTATGTCTGGTTTTCTTTTCTAGTAAGATGTTAATATTGATACCTTTCGATTCTCCATTAGCATGTTTACTCACTGGTCATTGGACAAGGATCTCACATTTAGAATCTCAATAGTTTAATATTAAGAAAGTATAAAACCTTTGCATTTCTAAGCATTCTCTTCCCATTTTCCCACTATCCTCCAATGTTTTTAAATGAGCAGGAGAGAACTAGTCAAGACTGAGGATAATTTCATGTCTGTTATTCTTTCATGAGTTGATATGGTCAAATCATCCATCAGAAAGAGCTAATTTACAGAAGAATGGCAGAAAGCTGTGTCTGATGGGATGAACCTCAAATTCATTTCTTCCTGGCTGAGTCTTGGCAATGGATTTGGCTTTGTTTTAATTAGATTGGTCTTCTTGGGCTTTGATGCTTTTACTAGCTTAGCATGGGCAGTAATTAGTTTCTTTACTTTCTTGGAGGGAAGAACAGATTTCTTATTCATCTTGGTTTAACTTTGTAATTCTTGGCTAGGTATTTCATGGTTAACTTCTTGCAGTTGGGTCCTTTACTAGGCATTATAGCTTTTTGGTTTTCCTTCTGGGTCTTCTTGACTTCTTTGACAGTTGAGCTCATAGATTTTTGCCTAACCATACGTACACAGGCTGGTCCTTACAAATTAGATAAAACAATTCTCTAGTAATTTATTTTGTGATAGAACTTTCCAGAGCTTATGTTCTCCTGCAATAGTCTTCAGGAAACCCAACTGACCTCCATGTGGTGATGAATCATCAGAGTAAGACCTTTTGTGGAAAATTTTCCCATATGCATGTATCTTCTTCAATTACTGGCTATGTTCATAACTGAACATTAGAGAGCTCATTTAGTTAGTATTCAAAATATTAAGAAAGTTAATTCTGGGGGGCAGCTGGGTGGCTCAGTAGATTGAGAGCCAGGCTCAAAGATGGAAGGTCCTGGGTTCAAATATGGTTTCAGATACTTCCTAGCTGTGTGCCCCTGGGCAAGTCACCCGTTGCCTAGTCTTTACCGCTCTTCTGCCTTAGACTCAATAGAGTCTAAGACAGAAGGTAAGGGTTTAAAAAAAAGAAATCTAATTCTCCTCTTCTTGTGAATATCCCTTTAAAATTCCAATGACATCTCTCTTGACCAACCTGAAAAATTAAAATATCTACTTTGGACAGTATATATGTTGAGGTGGGTGGGGGTTGGGGGACTAGCTTCTGTTTTATTTATGTAATGAGCATTGAACATTTGATATGTTCTTAGGTTCATATTGGATTTTTGCCTAATGTTTGAATATTGTCTGTTTTATACATATAGTATCTATGAGCGTGAAGTCAATTCTATATCATGGATGTAACTGGAGAGAAGCAGTTTCATAGATAGTAACAAAAAGTCAGATAAGGGAAAATGGCCTGGTTTTGAGATGCATTTTTACATTTAATCTATTTTTTAGATAGGCATAGTCATTTGAATTATTGCAAGTAGATTTTGAGCTGTTATAGTGAGCAGAACTGGAATGATTTACATTATAATATCATTATAAACATGAACACTTTTAAAAGACTTAAATCTGATTAATTGTCTGATCAACAACGCATGGACCACAATTCCAGAAGACCAATGAATCAATATTAATCAGTACACATTAAATAAATGCCTACTATGTGCCAAATCTGGTGCAAAGCATGAGAATTATTGAATCTAGGATGAAGAATTAACCACCTCATAATAGAGGGATGATGATAGATCAATATGCAGAATGAGACAAATATTTTTGGATTTAAACATTTTAAGAATTTGTTTTGCCTGACTAGGCACGTTGGTTGCAAGGGTTTTGCTTCCCTTTACCCTCCCTGAGGAGGGATGATGGGAGAAAGAGAAAGCAAATGTTTATTAATTGAAAAAAAATAAAGTGATTTCCCAGGTTACATTATGACCCTGGACTAAAGTTGGATTTAAAGAAGCCATCCACCTTCATGCTCTAAACTCTGCTCATTTGCTCTCTACTCTCACTCCTCTATTTTGAAAATAAATTGATTCCTTTAAAAGTGGTACAAGGTTACCCTGGCTATGGCTGGTAAGAGCTAAGCTCTGGGCTGACTTAAATGGAAGAAGAATGACCAGGCTTACCACTCAGATCTCTTTACTGCTAATGGTGCTGACAGCCTACGCTTGAGTAGAAGCTGAGCTGATGAGGTGGTTGGGTGAACAATCTGATGCCCCTCTCACCTTTCTCTACACATTTCAGGCTGCAGTAGTCATAGGTGCTTTCTCCCCTTACAGGGAACTACTTTTCTGGGAACCAGAAAGTGGTCAGAAAAGCCAAAGGAACCCTCCTCCCTGTTCAACTGCTCTTTCTGACTCATGAAGCCAGGGATTGGTGGTTAGGAAGGGCTGGTTGTCCACAGTCAGCTGTAGTCATATTTCAGAAACCCAAATATCAATAATCTGCCTGAAATGATAGTAAACTAGCAACAAAAGACCTTCATTTTAGACCCTGTTCTGATACTTAATGGGGGCCTTTAATTTCCTCCTCTCTAAAATGGGAGTTGGACAGACCTGATGGTCACTAAGGTCCCTTAAAGCTCCAGAACGTCTATAATTCTACTGAATTTACTCCATTTGATGCTCCCTCAATTCAGTCTCAATTTCAGTAAGAAATGAGCAAACCTTTTGTAGCCTTCAGACAAGTCCTTTCCCAATCCGATGCCATGGTTTTCTCCTATGTCAAATGAACAGACTGGATTCAGTGAACTCTAAAATCTAAAGATACTTTTAGATTTTCTCTTGGATTGGGAGAGAGAGGGATTGCTTCAAGGCTTCTTTCAGCCCCTGTTCTCAAAGAAACCATTTACTTTCTATAGCGATGACTACTTTCCACCTATCAGTCAGGCTTGTTGGAGGCCAAGTGTGAACAAACTGACCTTGACACTTGGCTAAGAAGAATAATTATTTAAAATAGAAAACTAACAGATGGCATGCTTCTCCTCTCTGGGAATGGCCTCCCCAGGTCAGCACTCATGAGATCTACTGGCCTGAGTTTCTATCTTTACCAAAAGGACCATATCTGCCTCCAAACCCTCCTCCACCTAAGGTCACCTTTTGTTCCACTTCCTAGAACTGGATTATAGTATTTATATTCAGTGGGAAAAAAAAAAATCCTAGTTACGCTTTTGATGGTACTGGATAGACTTGTATTTCACTCCCCTTCTAGACTGTTAGCTTCATAAAGGATCATGTCATCACTCAGGGGCTTCAAAAATGTGTATGGAATGAATGAATGGGTGAATGAGTGAATGAATGAATGAATGTGCAATCAATAGGCTTGAAAGCATAATTGGTATCTGAAACCTGACTGTTGACTGTTTGAATATGTAACAGCGTTCTCCTCTGATTTTTCTGTCTCTCTAATCATGACTGCCAAGTGAAGTAACAGATGAATCTCGCTTTAAAACGAGCATGGGCATGTCCCTTGATCTGTTGGATAGATTGATGTTTACCATTTATTCTCTACCTACATAGTCTCCCGCACTGAATGGATCATAGGAAAGACGCAGCCTTTTCCCTCTGAGGACTTTCCATTCTAGCATATCTCTTTCAAGTAACCATGAAGATATTCATCTCACAGGCAGGGTGAATTGGAGACGCTAGATAATTTTGAGCAAAGTGCGAAATACTGATAGAGTTGACGCCTTTGTTATTGCTGTCCTTCGGACCTACATGCTTCCAGACAGCCAGAATACTAATCTAATGTCCCCATCCACTTAAGATGGCTCTTACTTAGATATCTGGATAAAAGGGTTCTCCCAGAGCCAGGAGCAGGTGAATGATTTTCTTTCACTTCTGTACTACCCCAGAGACCAATTTTAACTTCTACTATATGGGAAGTTGGATGGGACGACCACAATGGGTCCTTTCCAACTCTATAGATGAATGCAACAATGAGAAAACAGCATGGTTTTGTGGATGGAGGACTGACCTTAGAATCAGGAACATGAGTTCAAATCCTGCTTCTGAATAATTCTGACTGTGTGATCTTGAGGGAAACAATTTAGCCTCCCAATACCCCAGGCAACTTTCTAATACTATACATTGCAAGAAATATTTGGAAATTCTTCAGAAAGAGAAGCTCAGTGGAGGGAAAATCCATATCAAGGAGTCCTCATTCACAGTTCAAGAACAATAATAACGCTAGTGATAATGATGTACTAGCATACAAATAAACACTTAAGTAAACAGGGCACACTTTTATACATCCAAATGTCAAGAATACAAATATCTGAGTAATGGTGTCTCCATTGTAGGTGAAGTTCTGTTGGATGGAGCTGTTGTACAATCAGGTTTTGACAGTGAGAAGGGCTCTAAGGGAAAGCCACACAAAGCTTTTTCTGGAGGTAATCAAGTGGAAGAATTTGGGGGCTAAGG
Source organism: Monodelphis domestica (assembly GCF_027887165.1). Taxonomy (NCBI): domain Eukaryota; kingdom Metazoa; phylum Chordata; class Mammalia; order Didelphimorphia; family Didelphidae; genus Monodelphis; species Monodelphis domestica. The sequence continues at coordinate 60,833,533 of NC_077227.1, forward strand.
TGGTTTTACAAAGTTTTGCCTGATTCCAGCATTTAAATGAATATCACTCAAGGAGAACATATCACACAACCTCTTTAAATCTATGCGGAATGATCTATCATTTATTCAAGGTTTCACTGTGTCTTGCTCTCCATGAGCCTTTGAGATCTTCTTCCCATCTACCCTCCACAAAACCTTTCAGTCAATCCTGCTAGAGAAATCCCTGAAATTGAAATTTCCTTTCTAAAATAGTCCCTTTTTATTTCTTAAAAGAAAGAGAGATTGACGTTCTCTTTCTGAAGAATTTCCGAATCCTTCTGAATAGGTTTTCTTCTGCTAAACCACCTAGGAGTTGTTCACCTGCACTTGACCAGTTTCTTGCCACATAGGGAGAGTGATAAGACAGTGGTGGAGTGGGAGCAATCCATCTTTCTCCCTTTCTCCCTGTGGCCAAGTGGGAAGGGATTTTGAATGCAGGGCTGTCATCCCGAACCAGAACAGATCTGCTGAGATGAACAGCAGTCATTTAATTTGAATTTTTACTTCTGTCACAGGGGAAGACTGCTAGACGATTAAATCTGATGTAATTTCTTATTAAGGTCAAAGAAAAATTGTACAACTCTCCCCCGAGCAACCACAAGCATAGAGTTAAATTGATCCAAGTCAGGGCAGGCAGCATTTTCAAACTCTGGTTCTGGACCCATGGTGAGACCGTCGAAGGAGGGGGTCAGAGTTTGTCTGGGTTGCTGGAAAAGGTGTCCATGAACGTGGCACTTAGTGGTCAGGGGCCAGGAGGGGTTGGCATTTTATCAGCCCTGCCTCGTCCATTTTTACATTGGTGGTAAAATTAATTCACGGTGTGAATTATTAATCCGTAATAATATTTGAATAATTCATAATGAATGTAGTAGTATAGCTTATCAACATTTCAGATCGTGTGTCTTCTCCCCCTTCCTATCTTTGGAGAGATAGATTTCCCCAACAGGGCTCCTGGCTGCATAATAAGCCCAGACCCTCAGCCATGGCATTACCAGCCTGTTCCTTGAGGCTGCTGTAGTCCTGATTTGAAGATAATGCTTACTTAGAATACAGGAGTCAGTAATGTATGCAACTACATTGACCTAACATGACCCCACTGAAGTCAGAACAGTTCTTAATGACCAGTGGGACTTGCCTGGTTATGTTTCGCCCTACACCGCTATGTAAAAGAAACTTCCATCATGATTTTTCACTGCAGTGTGGCTGATTACATTTTGGCCTTAAACGAAGGCCTCTCCGGGTAAGTCATATCAATTATACACTTCCCCAACATACAATAAAACCTTGTTTCTCATGTAAGGAGAGCATTTTCCTGGTCCGTCACCTCCATGAAGGTGTCCTTTTGTAGAGAAAGAGGAGCCAAAGATCTCACCGATAGTAGTGATGGTGATGGGAGGTGACGTTGAGGATTTAAGGGCACAGGAGTCAGCAGATGACAGGATTGTAGATTTAGAGTAGAAAGGGACCTTAGCCATTGAGTCCAGCCCACTCCTTTTATAATGGAGGAAGCCAAAGGCTTTACCAAGAAATTAAGTGACTTGTCCAGGGTCACACAGTAAATGTCCAGGACACTCAAGCCTAAGTCTTCCTGACTCCAGTTATGAGTCATTTAATCAGTGTTAAAACTTAGTTAACCAAAACCTTGTCACCTGAAAAGTTTATCTTCCCAACAAAGAAATATTTATAATCCCCATCCCACCCAAGTAGCACATATGCAGGGATGAAGCTTCCACTCCAATTATAATTAGAGTGGAGGAACAACCTGGCTCAATGATAATCTTTCTATTAAAGTGCTGAACTGAAATAATCTCTTGTATTTGGTAAGTGTGATTTGAGAAGAAATGGCCTTTGCCTTTTAGGAATTGCTATCTCTGAGCAAATAATAATGACAATAGATTGAATATGTATAGAGTTTTAAGATTTTCAAAGCACTTTATATTTGTTTTCTCACTTGATCCTCACAAAAACTCCAGAAGATAGATATTTATCACACACACACACACACACACACACACACACACACACACACACACACACAGTGGAGGATATAAAATTGATAAAATTGTCAAAAAGAAAGGAGAGACTAATATAAGCTACAATAATCATGAAGGACTTCATGAATCAGTGGTTGATTATCGGAAGTAATCAGGGGAGATTTCTTGGAAGAAATGGGCCTTGAGATGAGACTTGGAGAATGGGTAGCATTCTAGAGCAACTAGATGGAACATTGGATAGAACACTAGACCTGAAGTTGGATGGACCTGGGTTCAAATCTGACCCCAGACACTTCCTAGCTGTGTGACCCTGGGCAAGACTCTCAACTGATTGCCTAGCCTTTGTGGCTCTTCTGTCTTAGAAATGATACTAAGATGAAAAATAAGGGTTAAAATAAAGAATGGATAGAATTTGTATTGGAGAAAAAAATATGTAGGACATTCTAGATTGAAACATATATATTATATAGGTATATATAGTATAGATGTGTATATATATGGTTTATTTTCCTTCCATATCCATTCTGTGTACAAATACACTCTCCAAACACTCTCTCTTTTTCAATGTATGTCATGCTTTCGAATCACAGTGCCTCATGGTTATAATATATAATATACAATACAATATCATATACAAACTCTTGTTAAATACATGTTGAATGCAGAGCATTGTGCTTGGCTCTAAGGAAGATATAAAACATGGATAAAACATAGGTTCTTAACTTCCTAGCTGTGTGACCCTGGGCAAGTCACTTTACCCCCATTACCTACTAGTCCTTACACTCTTCTGCCTTGGAACCAATACATAGTATTGAATCTAAGATGGAAGGTAAGGATTTTTTTTTAAATAGCTCTTGGCTTTAAGGAATTTATTGGCTAGTAATATGGTACATGATACAAATACAACATTAAACATATTATTTTATAATGGCATTAGGACTTTTATAAAACAACAAGGTCATTATGAACCATGGGAGGCTTCCTGGAAAAGGTGGCATTTTAATTGTATTTGAAAGGATAGGTAGCAATTTAACATGTGAAAAAGAGGGAAAAAAGACCTTCCAGGTTTAGGAAATAATCTGAGTAAAAGCATAAGGATATTATTATCTAATATTAAGCCATTAAGAATATCTGCAATAAGGTATTCATGGCAAGGAGATTCATGAGATTAAGCTGGAAAAGTAAGGTGGCTTCAGGTTATAAGGCTTTGAGTGTTAGACACAGATATTTAAACATTTCATTTATTTCCACTCCATTTAACTTGGAAACACTTTATGAGTCACCTGAACTCTTTTATCATGGTGTTCAATAAGTTTTCATGGAATAAAAGTCTTTGTTTTCCTAGTCATTCCTTGTTTCTTTGGCTTCTTCCCCAAAGGGAGTCATAACCCATTTCCTGTGATAGCAAAATTGTTTGCCACAGAAAAAAATTATCATGTCATAACAAAAAGAGACTCATGGGGTTAAATAAAAGTATTTCTTTCTCTATGTTACCTACCCTGGTTCCTTCAATCAGTTCCCGTATGGAATGGTTTACTCTCCATCTTTGTTAACTATCTTAACACAATCTAACTTGCCAATATTCTGAAAATGTGACATCCAAAACTGAGCCCAATACTTCAGATGTGGTCTGTCCAGGGCACTAAAGTGGAGTTAATATTCCCTTATCCTGGACATTATGACTCTATTAAGGCAATGTCAGATGTCATGAACTATTTTTTTGGCTGCCTAGAAAATGTCACAGTATTGTCTTATATTGCATTTGCAACCCACTAATACCCTCTGATCTTTTTCAAACAAAGTGTTATCTAGCCATGCCTTACCCGTCTTGTATTTGTGCAGTTGCTATTTTGAACCCAAGTAAAGGACAAGTAGGTTGGACAACACATAATGAATTACTTGGCCATGATGACTCATGAAACAGATTAAAATAGAAAATGTCCCTCAGTCTTGGGTGACCTCATTCTCCTTCTGGAATAATGGTAGCTAAGTGAGAGAGAAAGGGGTAGAGGATACTAAGAATCACATAAGCTCTAGATTGTTTTCAAATATTAATTTAATTTCTGATATTCTAAATTTGACCAATAAATTGATACACTGCTGATGGGACTGAACCACCTCCATATTAGTCTACACATTAAAGCAGATGACATAAAGATGTTTCATATAAATATAAGAATTTTAATCATAGGCTCACCTCCAGGAGACAAATATAGGAAATGACAAAGGTGGTTTCATTGTGAATCCAATGAGAGGAAGGAGGGGGTACTTGATCATCTAGTCTTTCACTGTTCATGATGAATTTAAGTAGAATGACCATCTTAAAGGTAACAGTAAATTATGTGAGTATATGTTGTATAGGATGAAACAAGAGGAATCCTGCCATAAAAGGAACAGATGAAATCTGAATGTATATTGAAACATGCCATTCTTTGCTTTAATCCCTCCATGAGTTTTTCTCTAGTGAAAACAATATGTGTCTTGATTCATATGAAGATCATGAAAATATGTATTATAGGATAACATATGTACAATCTATATCACATTACCTGCATTCTTGATGAGGGGAGAAGAGGTGGGATGGAGAGAACACAGATTGAAAAACATCAGATTTTGAGTATGAAAAATTGTATTGATGCATAAACTGGAAAAAAACACTCAAAAAATTTAAAGTAGAGAAATTCCATTAAGACTGTGAAAATATTTTCTAATTTTTGGGTCAAATGTCTGATTTAATTCCCATATCTAATGTCACTGGTTAGAGGTTTAACAAGTGAGATCGCTATTATTTAGGTATGGAGCAAGGTTGTTTTCAGAAGTTTCTAGAAAAAGAAAGAAGGGTGGATATATTTAGAGCCCAAGAGGCTTGTATTAAGAGAGACTATGCTACCCCCAGCTCCAAGAAGAGTTCTTTGCATTATTCTAGCACTTAGTAACTAATATACTAAAAAAGGAAATGATATTGTAAATTCAGTTCCCTTGCCTTCTGGAATACCATATTCCAAGCCTTCACTGTAGAAGCTGTCAGGTCCTATGTAATCCTGACTGGGGCTTCATGATATTTGAATCGTTTTTTTCTGGATGCCTACAGTATTTTTTCCTTGGCCTGGGAACTCTTGAAGTTGACTATAACATTCCTGGGAATTGTCTTTTGGGGAATTATTGCAGGAGGTAATTTGTGGATTTTTAAATTATCTATGTTAATCTATTGTTCAAAAATATCAGGACAGTTTTCTTGGATAATTTCTTGTAATATAATGTTTAGGCTTTTTTTTTTTATCATGATTTTCAAGTAGTCCAAAAAATCTTAGATTGTCTCTTCTGGATCTATTTTCCAAGTCAGTTGTTTTTTCAATGAGATATTTCAGACTTTCTTGTATTATTTCCATTCTTTTGATTTTGTTTTGTTGTTTCTTGATGTCTCATGAAGCCATTAGTTTCTATTTGCTCAATCCAAATCTTTTAAAGAATAATTTTCTTCCATGACCTTTTGATTCTCCTTTTCCACTTGATCCATTCTGCTTTTTATGAAATTCTTTTCTTCATTGAAAGTTTTTGCCTCTTTTCCCACTTGACCAATTTTGCTTTCTATTCTAGTATTTTTTTGCATTATTTTCCATTTGTCTTTCCCCCCATTTTTCTTCTACCTCTCTTATTTGATTTTTTAATTCCTTTTTGATTTTTTCCAATATCTGAGACCAATTCTCATTGAAATTTTGCATGTGATTACTTTGTTCTCACTGTTCTTTACTGAACATTTTCTTTTCTCTTTGTCTCCATAGAAATTTTTCCAGCACTTTTTTGTCTCTGGATTAGACATCTTGAAAACTTCTGATTCTGTCTCTTCTGTTAATGCCTTGAAGGACTTAGAGCACTGTGGCTATTTTGCCCTGAGGCTAGAGGCTTTACTGTAGTTTTGAAAGAGCCAAGCACTAGGGACCTCAGGGGCCTCATTGTGGACTGGTGCCAGGTCTTGGATCAAGAGGAGGGTGTGGGATTACTCTGTTGTTGACTTAGGCATGTTCTGGGGGTTCCAAAGTTGGCCTATGCCCAGACTTGGAACCTGGCAAAGTAGATAGGGGGTGATTGTTGAACACTCCTCTGTGTGTAGTTTTACTTCTGCTTCTTCTTTATCCTGTAAAAAGCAACCCTCTCTGCCTACCTTTCGAGTTGTTTTCTTCAAGAAAAAACAACTTTCACTCTGTCTTGTTATTGGTTTTTTTATTCCTATTTTTTGAGACACATTTTTATGGTTAGTTTGGGAGAATTCTCTGAACACTTCCAGCTTTTGCTGCTACTAAAGTAGCATATTGGCTCTATCCCTCTAGGAAATGACATTGAAAAGATGAAATGAGGAAATTCATAGAAATTTCTTTCTCTTTCTCTCTAGAGAGACAGACAACCAGATAGACAGATAGATAGATGGATAGATAGATAGATAGATAGATAGATAGATAGATAGATAGATAGAAATGTATAAATACATATATTATAAGAGGGGCAGCTGGGTGATTCAGTAGATAGAGCACTGGACCTGGAGTCATGAAGAACTGAGTTCAAATGTAGTCTCAGAAACTTACTAGCTTTGTGACTTGGGCAAATCACTTAACCTCTTGTAGCATCAGTTATTTATCTATAAAATAAGGACACACTGAAGAAGGAAATGGCAAAACACTCCAATATCTTTGCCAAGAAAAGGTCATATAGAGTCAGACAAGAGTGAATAACTGAACAACATTATATCATATATAATACCTATAATCATATTATATAGGCTATAGGTATATGTATTCTCTGTATATATACATATATAAAATTATACATGTTTATGTGCATATATATAATGCTAGAGGTACAAGTAAAATATCCTCAAGAGTTCATTTTCAAAGAATTCAAAAGAAGAGAAAAATATCATCAATGACATTATTTTTTTTAATTTTATAAGTATTTTATTTGATCATTTCCATGCATTATTCATTAAAGACAAAGATCATTTTCTTTTCCTCCCTCCCACCCCCCATAGCCAACGCGTGATTCCACTGGGTATCACATGTATTCTTGATTTGAACCCATTGCCATGTTGTTAATATTTGCATTAGAGTGTTCGTTTAGAGTCTCTCCTCTGTCATGTCCCCTCAGCCATTGTAGTCAGTCGGTTGCTTTTCCTCGGTGTTTCTACTCCCTCAGTTTGTCCTCTGCCTATGGATAGTGTTTTTTCTCCTAGATCCCTGCAGATTGTTCAGGGACATTACACCACCACTAATGGAGAAGTCCATTACGTTCGATTATACCACAGTGTATTAGTCTCTGTGTACAATGTTCTCCTGGTTCTGCTCCTCTCTCTCTGCATCACTTCCTGGAGGTCGTTCCAGTCTCCATAGAATTCCTCCACTTTATTATTCCTTTTTGCACAATAATATTCCATCACCAACATATTCCACAATTTGTTCAGCCATTCCCCAATTGATGGGCATCCCCTCGTTTTCCAATTTTTGGCCACCACAAAGAGCGCAGCTATGAATATTTTTGTACAAGTCTTTTTGTCCATTATCTCTTTGGGGTACAGACCCAGCAGTGCTATGGCTGGATCAAGCTATATTACAAAGCAGCAGTCATCAAAACAATTTGGTACTGGCTAAGAGACAGAGAGGAGGATCAGTGGAATAGACTGGGGGCAAGTGACCTCAGCCAGACAGTATACGATAAACCCAAAGATCCCAGCTTTTGGGACAAAAATCCACTATTCGATTAAAACTGCTGGAAAAATTGGAAGACAGTGTGGGAGAGATTAGGAATTGATCAACACCTGACACCCTACACCAAGATAAATTCAATGGGTGAAAGACTTAAACATAAAGAAGGAAACCATAAGTAAATTGGGTAAACACAGAATAGTATACATGTCAGACCTTTGGGAGGGAAAAGACTTTAAAACCAAGCAAGACATAGAAAGAATCACAAAATGTAAAATAAATAATTTCGACTACATCAAATTAAAAGGCTTTTGTACAAACAAAACCAATGTAACTAAAATCAGAAGGGAAACAACAAATTGGGAAAAAATCTCCATAAAAACCTCTGACAAAGGTTTAATTACTCAAATTTATAAAGAGCTAAATCAATTGTACAAAAAATCAAGCCATTCCCCAATTGATAAATGGGCAAGGGACATGGATAGGCAGTTTTCAGATAAAGAAATCAAAACTATTAATAAGCACATGAAGAAGTGTTCTAAATCTCTTATAATCAGAGAGATGCAAATCAAAACAACTCTGAGGTATCACCTCACACCCAGCAGATTGGCTAACATGATAGCAAAGGAAAGTAATGAATGCTGGAGGGGATGTGGCAAAGTAGGGATACTAATTCATTGCTGGTCGAGTTGTGAACTGATCCAACCATTCTGGAGGGCAATTTGGAACTATGCACAAAGGGCGATAAAAGAGTGACATTATTATTTTTAAAAGATGGCCAATAAGGAATCAATAAACAAAATCTTATATGCTTATACCCTCATGATTAAGTTCTTATAAGAATTGTTTCCTGAAGAGTTTTTTTGACGAAAAGAAGCAGTATAACAGATTTAGGCCAATCCCTTTTTTTGAAAAATGACATCTTTCTAGGAACGGAAATGGCATAGAGGTATAGAGAATGCAAGAACTTCACTGTTTCTATGGTTTTATTGATTACTCAACAGAGAATACAATGTAATCATTATAGCTTTCCTCCAATGAGATGTTTTTCTTTCATAGGTTAAGATCACCCCAAACTCCCTCATAGACATCATTGTAGAGGTACCTTTGTTTAATGATTCTTTGAATCAAGTGATCTTATAAAATAAGGAAATATTTGCTACTCAAATGTGTGAACCTGTAGCATGGATGATGTCCAAAACAGAATCTGAATGGAAGAGAGAGATTCACTATTGAGTGTGAATCTCTCCAGATGTCCCTGTTTGTAGTCAACAAACAGTAGGATAATGGAACGAGGCTGTAAAGCCTGATGAGACTTCCTAAAAGACATTTATAGCTATTCCAGAATGATTAGTTTATAAGTCCACATAGGAAAAACAAGCAAAGGAAGAATTTACCTGGACATGTTGTCAATCAAGGTAGTAGTAGTCTCTTGGTAACTGAGGATGACAATTGTCTTTGTGCGTTTTCATCTATGATAGATGAGTGTGGACAAAGACACTTGTGTGTTAAAGTGATTTAAGTGGAAAAGTCGATGCACAGAGACAGTCCCACTCTCTTGGTGTTGGAAGCCTGGGTCCAGTGGCACGAAAAGTCGCTACACCTGGAGACTTCCTCAGCTGCATTGGATGGCCATGTTGTCTTTTGTGCTCCAACATACCCTAAGCACTCCACAGTGCCTTGCTGCGTCGCCATCTCAGCCGTGGAAGCTTCTTATTGGTTTCTTCAGGCTGTTTGGCTGAAGCAGTCTTCACATGCTGGGTGAGCAAAGCCCTGGTTCACCAGGGGTCGATGACCCGATGGCTACCCTCACAAGGTTTAGCTGGCCTGTTGAAGCCGTTGCCTGGGGTGTGGCCACTGCTGCATGCTAGCAGCTACTGGGAGCCACAAGTGAGAGCTGGGTGTCAGGTGAGGGTCAGAGGCTGGAGAGCTGCCCTAGGAGGGCACAACAAGCCCTCCATACCAGAGATACTACTCCTCCCTGAGCACCCCATACACCCCTGTCAATCAAGGCACATGGATTAAATGGGCATTGTAGTTGGACAATAAGTTAAGTCCAGAATTGAATAGATCAGAAGGTTCCAACATGAAATCTACAATACTCACAAAAGGTTCTGAACCAGCTTTAAATGTAATTGGCAAATATTTAACAAAATAAGTGAAAATATAAGACGACATTGATAATACATTTTAAAACTAAGTCAATATGAAGCCCATAAGAATCCTTAGTTTTCCTTTTTCAATTTAAATTTATTTGTTGCATTAAAATACTCAGTTAACACTCTCTCTTCCTCCTTTCTTCCCCTCACTTTTAGGGAAGGGATCATTTGACAAAACGATATCAATAAAATGTATATATAAAACTGTCTTATTTCTATATGTGCCATTCCTCCATTTCTATTTGAGTTTGACTTCACTGACACAGATGGTAGGAATCAGGATGGAATATATTTGAGAATGCAATCAGTACTTTCAAGTGTCTCTCTGACATGAGTTACATGAGTTAGACTTTGTAACCATTATGTTCTCTCAGTGAAGCACTATGACTGTGAATCATAGAACACTGATTAAAACAAAATCAAAATTGCAGGTGACTCAAATGTCCATGGAAATACCCACTGAATGTAGATAGGCTATAGCATATCTCCAAAGATGACTCACAAGCTAAAAGTGGCATAGAAAGATATCATTAAGGACATAAAAAGATGGTAGACTGATCACATAGAGATTGTATAGGGTAACAAATAGAGAACATGGCCATTGGTTTGGTCCAGATTACCCTGGTTGACATTCTTGGCCCTCTAAAACCTTGTCCAACCCTCCATTACATTATTAGCTTCCACTATTCCCCAGTACAGACCCTATATGGATTATAGGTTGGTGATATCATAATCTAAACTGCCTTCTGAGGCAATAGATTTATTGGTCAAAAAGGTACAATGGATTAGGAAAAGTCCTTCTGCACTTCCTAGTTGTATGACAGAAAAATCACAACTTCTCTGAATTTCAATGACCTTATTAGTAAAATAGAGATGCTAATAATAATTGTACTACCGACCTCATATTACCCCCATTTGCTCCTCAGCATAGCATTGAAGGTGTATCATACTTCATGGCTATAAATTACTTTAAACACAGGTTGCCTTGGTATTCTTGTGATCATTATAATACTCTATCCAGAAGAGAGAAAAATGTAGCATAGTGGATAGAGCACCAGCCTTATAATCATGAAGAACTGAGTTCAAGTATTGCCTCTCAGACATACTGGCTGTATGACTGTGGAAGACACTTAACCTAACAATACCTTCACGTGTTCTTTTATTATAAATTACAGATTTGCCAATCTTAGGTAGGGAGGGAGCATCCATGTAGGTAGTCCCCATGCTGAAGAAATGATAGGTCTAAACAAAAAGTAAATAAGCTAAATCTTCCTTTTTGTTTCCAAAGAGCTCTTAATGCAAGTGAATATAAACTTCTCTACTTGACACTTAAGATTCTTTGCTACCCTTTTACTACATTGCTCCTCTCTATGCCTTCTAGAATATCATCATTTTGGGCTACTTGTTTTCATATAATTTATTACATCTCCTTCCTCTATGTTTTTGTACTGCTGTGCCCCATATCTGGACTGTACTTACTCCCCATCTCTGCCTCTCAGAATCCTTCAAGACTCAGTTCAGGTACCACTTTCTGCCTTTCTTGATCATTACCATCCCAAAACTTCATCCCAATACTATGTTGTATTTATTTGCATGTATTTTGCAGATACATTTATATATATAGATGTATAGACACATATATGCCTGTGTATACACATACATGTGCATATGCATAATTATGTAAGTTGTAATAGTCAAAGGAATTGTTGAGGATTTGAAGAGGTACAGGGGATAAGGAAAGTTTTGTAACAGGGAATGGAGGAGTTGAAGGGATAGAGGGAATATGGATGCTGATGAGGTAAAAGTAGAGAAATACTGAGTGTTTTTGAAAAATGGGATTCCTGAGAAATGAACCAAATATGATAGCCTGAGGGGATTTCTTATCCATTGATTGATGTTGAAGATATCCCAGGGCAGGTAGGCACAGGTAAGGGACAAGCCTCCCCCCAGAACCAAGGTTGCCCGGCAGGGGTCTGATAAGGAACGTTTATGGTTGAATGGCTGGCCTTAGGTTCTGCTCCCTCTATGTCCTGCTAAAATGATAGTTCCCCTCTTATCTGACTGCAGGTTATTTAAATAAAGATGAATTTAATAACAAGTTTAGATCGGGAAGGTATCAGAGTCAAGGGAAGATGGGTTCCCTACACTTTTGAGCTGAGACCAAGCCTCGAAGGCTGGTGAAGGGTTTCTTTTATCCTGTCTATGCTAATCTATGCTAGCTTTCTTAAATTCAAAGTCCTAGCAGTAATCAGCAAGAGGAAGAAAAAAAGGTCTGACTTTCAGAACTGGATGGACCTGTCTCTTCAGGTTAGTGCTCCTAAAGACCAGCCTTAAGTTCAAACCACTCCCCTTAAATTCTTTAGTTAGATGATATGATCAAAGGATTCCAGGTAGAGCAAACAGTTGGGAAAATCCAGGAGTAGAGGAACTTTTATCTAGGGACAGGGAGAGAAGGCTCCTTCCAGTCCCAGGACCAGGAAAGAGAGACCTTGAGAGTAATTGTCACCCTCCAAGTCACCCCTCCCCCCACCAACTGTCATTGTCAATATCTTCACTCCAATATTCCAACTGTTGTCTGCTCCACCTTAGTGGCAGAAAGGCCCAAAGCTTAATTCAGTTTTCCTTTCCACAAAGTATATATGTATATAGCCATATATATATATATATATATATATATATATATATATATATACCTCCTCTGATAGAATTAAGCCTTATTGTAGACAGAGACTGTTTCATTTTTGACTGTCTCCCAAGAGATTAACACTCTACCTGACACATTAGTAGGAACTTACATGCTTGTTAATGGATGAATGAATGGATGGATGGATGGATGGATGGATGGATGGATGGATGGATGGATGAAGTGGCTTGAAATCCCCCTCCCTCCAAATGGAGTAGCTTACATATTAGGGAATCAATATATGCTTCATTGATTGATTGGCTGAATGATGATGTGAGTGGATTGTGCCTCCTGACTCATCAATTGATGAAAATAATCTGGATAGATCCTTGTTAATGAGGTGTTTGGAAAGCCACATATTTTCTCCAGGACCTGTTATACTCCATCCTCATGCTGACTTCTCCGAAACTGTGATTTTCCTGGTAAGGAATGAATCAATCTCCATTCCTGGCTACCTCATGGGAGATACTTGTGTGGGAGGAGCTGCTTTGGAACTGGCTGTTTTCCAGAATTTCCAGCCCCTCTTGTCCACATTTTGAATAGACTTGTTAATAGACCCTCTGTGAATGTGGGCTGACCATAATGAAGGGAGGGTAGGGGTGGGGACGGATAGACATCAATGGCAGTGTTAACTTTAAAGCTATTTCCTGAAGGAGAAAAAAATAAAAACAAAAACAAAAATGTTTTGGAAAATTAGCACTAAGAGAACAGCCAAGCTAGGCAATGGACAAAGAGATCAGCTTGTTTCTGGATTCTTAGCAAAATGTCTCCATCACGCAGGCCTGGCTATTATTTTCTAAGTCCCCCATAGACTCCTCCAGTTATTTTTAAAATGGGGTGGCTTGCTCATGATTCTTTCTTCTTGTTTATCTCCCATTCCCCTTTGACATTCCTCCCACAAGCCCACCTACATCTGGGCTTTGGAATTCAAAAGAGAAAAATAACCCTCTAAATAGATCAGCAGATGTAAATGGAAAGTAAAATAATGTTCTGTCAGCACTCAATCTCCATCTTCATCTTTGCTCCTTCCCCCAACCCTCTCCTCAAACCCCCACCATTGGCCTTCTCTAGGCTGGTCTTCTTTCCCTGGTTGTTATCACCAGCGCTTTGTTTCAGTGCCCAATTAAAGTATCCAGTTCCTGCATTCAACACATGGTGACCTTCTGAGCCTAAGGCAGAGACAATGTCGACTTTGTGATTCCAGGAAATAAAGAAGTGTTTACCATTGAACTTGATGCAGTCTGGGGCCCAGGGTAACCAAGATGGCTGAGAACTAAGTACCTAATTAATCCTGGGTGCTCAAAATAAGAACCTTCTCCAGGAGAACCCCAGTGCTCAGAGAGTCAGCTAGAGGCTGTCTGGTTTTATTTGTAGTTTAATCATTGCTTAATGCTTCCTGACTCCCCCATGTGTCCTGGTCCTTGTAGGAAGAAAAGTGCCCCATGATATGACATGCAACTATATTTTGTCTTTAAACTTCTTGAAACAGAGGAGGAGAAGAAAAAGGGGCAAAAGCCAAACAAAAACAAAAACAAAAACAAAAACAAAAAAAAACACCCAAGAAAACAACAATAACAACAACAAAAAGATAGAGGATAATGGAACTGACATCAGGGGGTATAGGCTGAAAGCTTAAGTGTTTAATAATGTACTTCTCCAAATCAACATTTCAAATTTTCTTTTAAAAAAGTTGCCTTGGAACTCATTAGTGATGTGAAAGCAATCTCAATTGAGATTCACAATGACATCTGACCCATATTCATAGTTGGTGGTTGATAGATTTAGAGTTCAGACAGTAATTCAGAAGTTGTAGGATCATAGATTAAGAGCTGAAGGGATTGGAGAGGCCTTCTGGTCCAATCCTCTTTTTACAAATAAAGAAACTGAAGCTCAGGCAATCAAAGTGATTTGTCTACAATTTCATAGCTAGTACTTATCAGAATTGCCATCTATTACAACATCCTCATTTTACAAATGGGAAAACTGAGGCTCAAGAAAGTGGAAGGATCTTCCTAGAGTCACACAAATAAGTGCCAGAATCAGGATTACCCTGGTTCAGGAAACTATTTCTACAAACCCCAGGAAAAAGTCAAATTCCACTTAAATGACTAATGGTATTTAATTTGCTTTCTAAATGAAATGCCCCCTTCTGAAGCACTAAATGAGATTCAAGGCAAAGAAAAACATAGAATCTTAGCTTTAGAGGAGGATTTTGGAGGTTAACTAGAGATCATCTAGGCCAGCCCTAATGACTCTATCCCTGAAGAATGATAATGCAACCTCTATTCAAACATTTCCACTGAGGGATGCTCACTACCTTTCAAAGAAGAACATTTCATTTTTGACATTCTTTATGAGAAAGGGTTTCTTAATGAATAGGTTGGTCTAGGTCCCCATAATTTCCACCTATTGGATTTCACTAATCCTAAAGACCAAGGAGGACATGTCTTATCTCTTACCTGCAGAACAATCCTTAAATAAATACTTAAATGATATAAGGTAGAATATAAGAGTGGACCAGCTTCTCCGACAGTCTGTAATGAACTTGGTTTATTACTTGTACAAATGAAATACTTAAGATCTAGTCTGCCAAGCTGTGAGACTATTAGTTTCCTCACTTGGGATACTATATTTTCAGGAATGCAGACTAAAATATTTCATTTACAATGAGCCTGCATACATGGCTGCTAGGAATGCTAATGCAATTACTTGAAATTCCTAAATCATCTCTATCTCTATCATGAAAAATTATCTAACCACATGTCCCCCATCCTGTTTTTATGCAATTGATTATTTGATCCTAAATACAATGCTTTACTTCTATCCTTATTAAATTTCTTTCTCTTAAATGATTAAAATCCAAATAGAACTTACCAGGCAGGAAAGAGAGATGGAGTCTGTTATCTCATCACATAGCTATGCTTCCCATTGTCCCAATGAGATAGCAATACTTGCATGGTTTCAATGCATCATTGTACTATGTCTGACTTTTTGACATTGATAATAAAAGTCATTGAAGAGCATTATCTCAGGAGGTGGAGAGCACAGCCTATCTATGCCTTCTCATCCAGTGTAATTCTTGCCTACATTCTTCCATAGTTCCTCCACAGAGGATATAGACAATATGCTGGTAGCCTTCTCCAAAGTTTTTCTTCAGTTTAATTTTTCACAGATACCATAAAAATTGCAGTTTATTGGTGACTTTCACATGTCTTCATTATCCTTTGGGTCATCATAACTTAAATTCCTTGGGATATAAAATCATAAATGTATCGCTAGAAAGAACCTTAAAGATCATATAGCCCAATTCCTCAATCATCAATAAGAGTCGGAGGTCTATGGGATTTAATCCACTTTCCAAGCTCAAAAAAGTAGTATATACTGGAGATGGGACTTGGATCTGTGCAATTCTTGCAATACATCCAGTATTATCTCTACTAGAGAGGACTGCCTTTGAAAACTGATATTCTATGACCTGCAACCATTCCACTTTTCTGGGAAAGGATTTGTGCTGAAAAGATGGCCATTTATACTGGAGATCAATTTATAATTCAATTCAGCTAAATAATTATGAAACACCTACCAGACTAAAGTGCTGAAACTTTACCTAAATGTAATCTATCCCTTACTGTTCTTCAAAATCAGTTCACAGTCCAACTTATAGTTCATTTGAAGTTCATTTCCCAATCAGATATACTATTGTACAAACTCAATGGGCTGAATACCTAACTATTTGTCAGTCAGGATAAACAGATATTTTAATTCATCTAGTTTTTCTTGGATGGGTGAATAGATTGATCTCCTTTGCCTAAGCATGGATATAATTGAAAAGACCTGGAATGCTCTTGGGCTTGATATAATCAGCATATCATATACCAAAAAGATGGACCTCACCATTCATAGAAAATTCATCTTCTAATTGGGGTTTTAACTAGGACAGTGATGGCAAACCTTTTAGAGACTGAGTGCCCAAACTGCAATCCTCATGTAGCATGTGAGTCCCCCAACTTATCCCAGACAGGAGGGAGGCATTGAGCTGCTGGGCAGAGGGGTGGGTGATGAGAGAAAGGTCCTCAGGCACAGTGGAGAGGGGGAAAGAAGCAGTCCCCTCTAGCACACACCTATACACATGCCATAGGTTCACCAACATGAAGGATATCGCCAACAAGAGTGAACACTTTGGTTGAATTGTTTTGATGCTTTATGCCGAACTTGACATTAATAATCAAGAGATCAAGAGATCATTGTATTAGAGGACAGCTAGGTGGCTCAGTAGAAAGAGAGCCAGGTGTAGAAATGGGAAGTCCTGGATTCAATCTGACCTCAGACACTTTTTATTTGTATGACCCTGGGCAAGTCACTTAACCCTCATTGCCTAGACCTGACCATTCTTCTGCCTTGGAATCAATACCAGTATTGATTCTAAGACAGAAATTAAGAGAGAGAGAGATAAAGAGAGAGAAAGAGAGAGAGAGAGAGAGAGAGAGAGAGAGAGAGAGAGAGAGAGAGAGAGAGAGAGACAGAGAGAGAGAGAGAGACAGAGAGAGAGAGAGAGACAGAGAGAGAGAGAGAGACAGAGAGAGACAAAGAGAGAGTCAATCATTGTATTTGTCAGGAAATGGTCTTAACATTCCTTGTTAGAGGGGAGTCTTTTAACTATAGTTTCTTTACCAAGTTGAATGCTTTTTTATAATCAAAAAACAAACACAGCCATATCTTGCATTTCTACTTCTTCCTATAGTACATTGGGGACTGATGTGTTGAATCTAAATGTAGTGGCTCCTCTTTCACTGATGATAAATATAGATCATTATAGATACAATGACAAATTTGTTCCATTTTATGTCAATTTGTTGTCTTCCTACTAGTTTCATCTAGGAATGATCTTTGGGAAGATATGACTCACTCGGGGCTTGTGCCAAGCCTTCTTTAGATTTGTTTTTGCTTCCTCTATCACCATTTTATAGCCAATTACTGCTCATAATCTTCCACCATCCTCTTCTAAAGTGTTTTTACAAATGAGCTTGCATTCCATACCATTCTTGCTCTTGGCTTCCATATCTCTTAACTAGACAAGGAGATCGAGTATTTCTGGGCAGTTTTTGGCCTCCTCTTTTGGAAGATTGCTTTGTACCAATTAAATATATTCAGGAAATGGTGATAAAATTAATATATTGGTCTTTTTTCACTTGCCATTTTTTTGGTATTGATGGCTTCTTGGAACAGGCCAATTTGAAACTGATCCCAGTGTCTTCTCGTTGTTAGACTTTCTTCTAATTTGGTATTGATTTTGACCCTTACTCCAATTAGCTCATGCTCTAACAGAACAGAGAGCTGATTCTGATATGAAGTGTTCTTCAATAACCATACATTTCCTGTCTGCTAAGAAGTAGTTCAATCTTTTGGGTTTTGCTTTGATCTTTGGTAATATTGTCCCATGCTTACCATGCCCAATACCTTCTTACTCTTCTGAAAGAAAACATCCCTAAGGTAGATATAGGTATTAGATTACTGAGTAGCCTACAAACATTAGACCTCTTTATTTTCTCATACCCAAATAATATTCTCCACTATAGTTTGTACCATTTCCCATTGTGCCTACTTTCATACTGAAGTCACTGAACAGTAAAGTATATGTTAACTTGATTTGGGGAATGCTGTCAAATTTTTCATAGGCTTTCTCTAAATCATCATTCACAAGAGATGTTGGTGCATAAACTGTATTTAGCTTTATCAAATGAGTTAATGCATACAGTGCTTCACAAAACTTAAAGAGCTATGTAAATGCTATAATACTAATAATTATTATTATCATCTTTTTGCTAATGTTCACTTCAAAAAAGGGATCATTTCATGAACACTTCAAAAATATGCACAAGTATTCCACTAAATTAAATTTTTCTTGGTTTCTTTGAGTATTATGATAAAAATAACTCAATCAACCCCTTTATTTGGTAGCACAGTTGATAGAGCACTGGAATTGAAATCAGGAAAACCTGAGTTCAAATATGATCTTAGATACTACTTGTGTGCAAGTTGCTTAACCTTTGTCTGCCTCACTTTCCTCAAATGTAAAATGGGAATAATAATGGCACCAATCTCTCAAGGTTGTTATGAGAATCAAATGAGATAATTGTAAAGTGCTTAGCACAGTACCTAGTATAAAGTAGGTGCTATATAAATTATTAAACAGAATTTAGGAGATATTATTCTCCTTATCTATAACTTCTTGTTGTCTTATGATTCTGTTCATATGAGAATAAACATACTGACATGTTTGAACTCTTTATTTGTCAATTTGTTTGGTCATTGGACAAAGAGTTCACATTTAGAAAACCAATAAATACGATAGAGAGCCAATATGATCTAGATCAAAGTTCCACTGGTGACACATAACAGTTATGTGACCCTAGGTGAATTGTTTAACCTCTATGGACACTAGGAAACTCTCTAAACCTATAAGTCATAGAGAAGATGCTGATGGCAGTTGGGTAAAGGGAATTTCCTTACTTGAGGGACCCTACATCGGTGAAATCACCTATCTGGTCCCTATAGTTCAGTTAATATTTATGGAAGATCCAAAAAGACCTTACTGGGGAAGCAGAAGGAGGCTACATAGGCATGGAAGCTATTTAAATTGTTCTTTATCAATGACCATGGCCAAAGAATTTATAAACTAGTAGATAATCATGTCATGATCAACCACTCCATGGCAAAGGAATCTTGGGAGTAGATTCAGACCCTGGAACTATACTCAAAATATTTCCATCATGTAGATCATGTTGGTGATTATGCTCTATTGGCATTGCTTATGAGAACAAAGGATCACTCCCTGTTAGAAAGATGCTAAAATGGGACTTTGTCAAGCTCCAACATCATATCATCTACAAACTGAATAAGGGCTGAAATCTGAGGTGTTATGACTATTATACTTACCAATGAAACTCTTGAACAGAAGAAGCCTTGTAGCATGATAATAAAGATCCCTCACTATATTGGCTTATCTTGGGATATTGGGCAAAGCTTACAGCTAGGTAGCAAAGTAGATAGAATATGGGACCTAGAATCAGGAAGAATCATCTTTGAGTGTTCAAATCCCACCTCAGACACTTAGTAGCTGGATGACACCAGGCAAATTGCTTAACCCTGTTTCTTCATCTGTAATATGAGCTGGAGATGAAAATGGTAAACCACTCTAGTACCTTTGCCAAGGAAACTCCAAAAAGGATCATTGGATGTGACTGAAAGGACAGGATAGCTGAGATGTACAGACATGAGCTATTCCTGGGTTCTGATCACACAACCAATTTGAAATAATAGCTCATTTAAATGGAGCATTTGGGTTCACAAAGTATTTTTCATAATAATCCTGAAATACAAATATCAGCATGTTATCATCCCTGATTTATAAATAAGGAAGCTGATATTAGAAGACTGATTTGCTCATGATTACATACTTAATAAATAATCTGAGACAGATTTGAATCCTGTTCATCCTGACTCCAAGTCTAATCCTTGGTCTACTTTACCATTTTGTCTAGCCCACATTGCCTTTAAGAATATTATACATGAAAAAAAAAAAACGGGCAGCTAGATAGCTTGGTGGATTGAGAACCAGACCTTGAGACAGGAGGTCATGGGTTAAATAACACCCATTGCTTAAGCTTTATAGGGGCAGCTGGGTAGCTCAGTGGATTGAGAGTCAGCCCTAGAGATGGGAGGTCCTAGGTTCAAATCTGACCACAGACACTTCCTAGCTGTGTGACCCTGGGCAAGTCACTTGACCCCCATTGCCTAGCCCTTACCACTCTTCTGCCTTGGAGCCAATACACAGTATTGACTCCAAGACGGAAGGTAAGGGTTTTAAAAAAAAGGGCAGCTGGGTAGCTCAGTGGATTGAGAGTCAGGTCTAGAGACCAGAGAGGTCTTAGGTTCAAATCTGACCTCAGACACTTCCCAGCTCTATGACCTTGGACAAGTCACTTAAACCCCATTGACTAGCCCTCACCACTCTTCTGCCTTGGAGCCAATACACAGTATTGATTCCAAGAGGGAAGGTATGGGTTTTAAAAAAAGAAAAATCATAAGGAGGGGTGTATGGGGTGCTCAGGTAGGGGTAATATCTCTGGTATGGAGGGCTTGTCCTGCCCTTCTAGGGCAGCTCTCCAGCCACTGACCATCACCTGACACCCAGCTCTCACTTGTGGCTCCTAGTAGCTGCTAGCATGCGGCAGCGGCCACACCCCGGGCAACGGCTCGATAGGCCGGCTAAACCTTGTGAGGGTAGCCATCAGGTCGACCCCTGGTGAACTAGGGCTTTGCTCACCCAGCATGTGAAGACTGTTTCGGTGGAACAGGCAGAAGAAACCAATAAGAAGGTTCAACGGCTGAGATGGCAACGCAGCAAGGCACTGTGGAGTGCTTAGGGCGTGTTGGAGCACAAAAGACAACACGGCCATCCAATGCAGATGAGGAAGTCTCCAGATGTAACGACTTTTCATGCCACTGGACCCAGGCTTCCAACGCCGAGAGAGTGGGACTGTCTCTGTGCATTGACTTTTCCACTTAAATCTTCATGCACAGGTGTCTTTGTGCACAAAAACGCACAAAGACAATCGTCATCCTCGGTTCGAGAGACAACCAACATGAAATGCTTTATATACCAGGATTTCAAAAAAGCATTTGATGAATTCTGTAATATTTTCTTCATTATCAATCTAACCTCATTCCCTTTTATGCTTGTATTGTTAGCCTGGCAAAAATGGTACTTTGTGACATTTCTGACTCCCTGTAACAATTACCTAGACTTCCTGTATCCTTATAACTACAACAGAGAATCACATGCCCAGGGATAGTAATGAGATGTGGAAATGGATGCCCCCAGCCTATGCATCAAACAGGGTCAAATCTCTTTAGTTATACCTCAAAGTAGCCATTTCCAAATGGAAGTAGTTTTAGGAAAACAGTTACCGATACAAGCATGAATATTTCTGTAGCTATGATAGAAGATGGCTACTTATTTCCCCTTTGTAGGACCAAATGATATTGTTGAGATTTTAGACACTGTTTTAACCTAGACCACTCTTCCTCCTCCCCTCCTCCCCCATCTTAACTATGAAGGTGGTAAGTTTTGTCTTTGAGGCCTCCAGAATTTTTCCCCAATTCTTGCTGTCCCATTATTGGTCTTTGGGTATGGTCAAGATAAAGGGCATATCAAGGGCTTCCACCAAAAAATGTTATGGTGACTTTTGACACACTCCTTGGTTAGAGAAGCAAACAGAATTATCATGTTCACCAATCCAGATCAGGAACCAAGAAGACAAGTCTTGAGGCTGAACAGGAATTAAGGCAGTGTGTAGCCTCTCTTAAGATCCTTCTTTTGACTTGACTTCTGCTTCAGATTTTAAGAGGTGGGGCAGCTAGGTAGCACAGTGCATAGAGCATCAAGTCTGGACTCAGGAGGACTTCAGTTTAAATCTGGTCTCAGATTCTTCCTAATTGTGTGATCCTGGGCAAGTCACCCACCCCTAATTGCCTTTCCCTTGCTACCCTTCTGTCTTAGAATTGATACTGACAGAAAATTAGGGTTTAAAAAAAGTCCAAGAGGTAAGAAGATGTGATTTCCACTGTAATTTGGAGGAGGGGGTTGGTACCCTGGTTAGTAACAAGTTCTTGAATTTGAGAGTTTTGTACATTTGCCGCACTTGAGGCAAAGGGCACCCACCAGTCCTGCTGAGTACTTCTCACTTCCAGTTGTAGAATTTTGGTGCCCTCATTGTTCTCCCTGGTGATGGCGGTGGTAATGGCTGCCTTGAAACTCACTTGCTGTGCTCTTCCCCTCCCATCCTCACACCCACTGGCAGCCTTCAGCCAAGGTTCATCTTGAACCCTAGGGGTGCTCTCATGGTGTCTAATCTGTGGAGTGTGTAAATACTAAGGTATAATCCAGTCAATCAGAATTCATCAAGTGTTTCCCATGTGCTGAGGATTGGGCAAAGGTCTGGGAGAGACAGTGAGGCAGAGCGGATTTCATGTGGGGCTTAGATTCCCAAAGACCTCAGGCCATTTCCAACCTCTGAGAGGTACTAATTGTGACCATAGGCAAGTCATTTAACTCTCTGAGCCTCAGGTCATCCTTTAAGTCATCTACTAGGATAGGTTCCAACCTGGGTCTTGACACTGATATTATGGTCTTGAGTCATTGGTGCTCCCAGGAGCACTTGTATCTTACAAAAGAGCAATGCTGAGCCCAAAGGCACAGAACTCTGAGGCTGGATTTTCAGGCCCTATGGCATCTTGGGAGAAAATTTTTGGGAAGGGGAGGGCTTTCAGGTGTTCCTCT